>NW_024100685.1:612500-720000 GCF_016545835.1 Crotalus tigris
CCAGACCCAATTCCTGCACTTTTCCCAAAGTCTCAGCATCTTTTTTGTAACGTGGTAACCAAAACTGGATGCCATGTTCCAAGTATGGCCTGACTAAGGTTTGTTGAACGCTAAGCCATTCTTCCTGCATAAGGCTGGATTTGTGCATCTCTGAAGTGTCCGAGATTTTGTCCTGGGCCAGGGCTAGGCAACCTTGGCTCTTTTATGACTGGTGGACTTCAACTCCCAGAATTCCTGAGCCAGCATGGCTCAGCATGGAAACCTCTCCCTTTCCCCTCAGCATGGCTGGCTCAGGAATTCTGGGAGTTGAAGTCCACAAGTCATAAAAGAGCCAAGGTTGCCTACCTCTGGCCTAGCCCTAGGCCGCTTTATGACTCATGGACTTCAACTCCCAGAATTCCTAAGCCAGCATGGCTCAGCTTGGAAACCTCTCCTTTCCCCTCAGCATGGCTGGCTCAGGAATTCTGGGAGTTGAAGTCCACCAGTCATAAAGCGGCTTAGGCCTTAGGCCAGGGGTGGGCAACCTTGGCTCTTTCATGACTGGTGGACTTCAACTCCCAGAATTCCTGAGCCAGCCATGCTGAGGGGAAAGGGAGAGGTTTCCAAGCTGAGCCATGCTGGCTCAGGAATTCTGGGAGTTGAAGTCCACCAGTCATGAAGCGGCCTAGGCCTAGGCCTAGGCAGGCAACCGTGGCTCTTTTATGACTGGTGGACTTCCAGAATTCCTGAGCCAGCATGGCTCAGCTTAGAAACCTCTCTTTCCCCTCAGCATGGCTGGCTCGGGAATTCTGGGAGTTGAAGTCCACACACCTGAAAGCGGAGAAGCGCAAGAGTGTTGTGAAGTATAAAGTTGACAAGGTTGGGACGTGTCAAGCGCTGTTTCTCAACCTTGTCAACTTTAAGACGTGTGGACCAAGAGTTTTTCAGGAGTTTTTTTCCTTCCTTTCAAAGTCAGGCTGTAATGTGGATATTTGTGTTGTGTTTTTTTTTTTTAGCCAGCTGTCCATCACATCCCAGGCTTTGAGGTAAGACCCTCGCAGTGTCTATAGAAGCTGCATTTTCTGCTTTGGCTCCTGGCTGAGCTTGGGCGGGGTGGTGGTTGAAAGCAAGAACCTCCGTAGAATCCAGAGCTTTCTGCAAAACGGCGATATAACAGAATAACGGAGTTGGAAGGGACCTTGGAGGTCTTCTAGTCCAGCCCCCTGCCCAAGCAGCAGACTCTATATCATCCTGGACAAGTGGCTGTCTAGTCTTCTCTTGAAGACCTCCAAGTGTTGGAGCACCCGCCACTTCCGGTGGCAAGTAGTTCCACTGGTGAATTGTACTCACGGTCATGATCAGCCAGAAAATCTGTATAATATTTCACAAATGGCTTCCTCCTACGTATTAATTCACGGAATGATTTCAACACGGGTGTGTGTGTGTGAAGTGTGTATTCTACTGAAGACCTTGCTTTGAAAAAGTCGACTTTCTGTCTGTTTCTTCTCCCCGTGGATGCTGACCTCCCTGCCACGCGCTCTCCTCCTCGTGGGACAAACGGGGAAACCCTGTAGACGGAACTGACGTCTCTCCTGGATGAGGTGAGCCCCTTGGGCGAGAAAGGGGTCGCTCCCCTGGTCCTGGGGGGCTTGTGATGGGAAAAAAAAAGGAACAGGGGAGATGCAAATTACCGGAAAGTCTTTTAGAAAATGTAGTTTCAAGGAATGTCTTAAATGCAAAACATAAGCAGAGAGCAAACCCTTCTCCCCTCTAGCACTGAAGGTGTTGCATACCTGGGTCAGAAAACGTCTGCAAGAAAACAACCAAGTTTCTCCTTCTTCTCCTCCTCCTCCTCCTCCTCCTCCTCCTCCTCCTCCTCCTCCTCCTCCTCCTCCTCCTCCTCCTCCTCCTCCTCCTCCTTCTCCATCTCCTTGTCCTCCTCCCTCCTCTTCTTCCTCCTTCTCATCCTCCCCCCTCTCCTCCTCCTCCTTAAGGAATGTCTTAAATGCAAAACATACGCAGAGAGCAAACCCTTCTCCCTTCTAGCACTGATGGTGTTGCATAGCTGGGTCAGAAAACGTCTGCAAGAAAACAATTCGGCTTCTCCTCCTCCTCCTCCTCCTCCTCCTTCCTTCTCTTTCTCCTTCTCCTTGTCCTTGTCCTCCTCCCTCCTCTTCTTCCTCCTTCTCAACCTTCCCTCCTTCCTCCTCCTCCTCCTCCTTGCTACCTTCTCCCTTCTAGCACTGATGAGGTTCCCTATCTGGCTCAACAAACGTCTGCAAGAAAACATCCAAGTTCAGAGAGCGGCAGGGACTCCCCCATCCAAATGATCAAAGGCTGAACAGTCTACCAGGCCAGGGTCACCTGTTCTCCTTTTCAAGGAATGGCCGGGGGGCACGTGAGACAGAAGCCATCACTGGACCCCCTTAGAAGTTCTGGTTATAAGCAGGGCACAAACACGAGTCCTCTTCTCCACCAGGAGCTGCCCAGGGCGGCATGAAGGCCCTTTGCCTGCCCAGTTTAAGTTGCCCCACATGGCCTCCCCTTCTCCTCCCGGTCCAGAGCTTGCCGGCAAGATGGACATGATCATGAAAAAGAGGGTTAGGGTCCTTCTCTCCACTTTGTGCCCCCCAAAACACAAACAGATCCCCCCTTTCTGTCAGGCTTAAAGGTTTGGGCCTCGAGGCACGAATGTTGCTCACCACCCCCCCTCCTTCCTCCCCCAGGCTCTCTGGCTTAAGTGCTGGATGTGAGTCTAGTCCAGTTGGCTTCTCAAACGAAGGACAAGAGGCAGATTTCTAGCGCAGGTAGTCCTTGACTTACGACCCCAACCATTTTTCCGTTGCTAAGCCAGACGGTCCTTAATGTTCGGTCCAGTTGATAACTTTTCTCAGCCCTGTTTTTAAGGGAATCGTTGCTGTGGCTAAGTAAGAGAAGGCAGTGGAGCTTCCCCATCATCCCGGTCAGGGCTGGCCCAAAGGTGCTTCCCTCGAAGACCTTTCGCTTCTGATCCCAGGAGCTTCTTCAGTTCTGCCTGAATGGTGAAGGGTGGAAGGATTTACATTCCTTGCAGTCCTCCGGTCGTTGGCCCTCTCTCTGAGAGTCGTTGAAGCCTCTTGGGGGGTTTATCTGTGCCCTCGGGGTCACCTGAGTGGTGCAGATGGGTGTGGAGCCTTCTTGGGAGTGCCGAAAGGGCCATCTTGTAAACAGGAGATGGGTGGTGTTGTGTCCCTCCCCCTCTGTTGGGTGAGGACTGTTCAATCTTAACCTAGAATCAGGGGTTCTCAACCTTGGCAACTTTAAGACTTGTGGACTTCAACTCCCAGAATTCCTCAGCCAGCAAAGCTGGCTGAGGAATTCTGGGAGTTGAAGTCCACAAGTCTTAAAGTTGCCAAGGTTGAGAACCCCTGAAGTCTTAGATGGCTCCTTTGACCCCCCCTCTTTCAAAATAGCAGTCCTCTCTATCCGGAATGTGGGCTTAGCAACATGGTTCTTTTTTATTTATTTATTTAAAAAGTTTTATTAACAATTTAACAAAATAAAACCACTAACCCACCCATCCCCATCCTCCCCCCCCCAATTCCCACAGCCGAGCACAGGGTTATTACAAACATATTAAACATAATCTAATTAAATTCAACAAGTAGGTTAAATATAATCTAATTAAATTTAACAAATTATACAACTACTAAAATCTTACTTAACCCTTAACTCCCTTTAAACCAGGGGTAGGCAACCTCGGCTCTTCTATGACTCGTGGACTTCAACTCCCAGAATTCCTGAGTCAGCTATGCTAACTCAGGAATTCTGGGAGTTGAAGTCCACGAGTCATAAAAGAGCCGAGGTTGCCTACCCCTGCTTTAAACCTTAATAACATATTATAAACAAATCCATTTTTAAACAATTATTATAAAAAACCATAACAACAGTAAATAAACTAAACAATTCCAATTATAAAATACTATTAATAATACTTATGATATTAAAATTTAATCGTATAATAAATGGAACTTTTTAGTTCCATATTTAATCTGAATGTAATCTATCCGTCTTCTCCATGCCATAATATATCTTTCTTGTGTATGATCCTTTAAATAAGCAGAAATTTTAGCCATTTCTGCTAAATTAGAAAACCTTAAGTGTCCATTCTTCTATTGTGGGCAACGAATCTTTCTTCCAATATTGACCTACCAATAGCCTTGCTGCTGTAATTAAATTCAACATTAAAATAGTTTCTTTGACATCAAAATCCTCAAAAAATCCCTAATAAAAATAGTTGAGGAGTAAACTTTTATCTTCCTTTAGCAACATGGTTCTTAAAGTGATCCTGGCTTCCCCTGTTGACTTTGGTTGTCAGAAGGTCGCAAAAGGGTACCACGTGACCCCCCTGGGACACTGCGACCGTCGTAAATACGAATCAGTTGCCAAGCCCCTGAATTTCGATCACGTGACCGCGGCGGACGCTGCAACGGTCCTAAATGTGAAAACTGGTCATAGTTCCATTTTTCCAGTGCCGTTGTCACTTCGAACGGACGCTAAACGAACCGTTGTAAGTTGAGGACTACTCGTAGAAACCTCCACCAGCCCCAGGAGATGGAAAACTGGCTTCCTTTGAGGTTCCCCCACCTGAGTGTGCGTTGTCCACCCCATCGGTGTGTGTCTGAGCTGACGTTCTCTCTCTCTCTCTTCTGCTTCCTTTTCTCCTTGTCTGGTGCCACCCGGGACTGCCACGCTGCAGCTGATCCCCCCCGTCTTCTATCACGAGGGGCTTCTGCAATGGGTATCTTTTCACTTTGCTTACAACCCCCCTACTCCACCACCCCCCCACCCCCGCTCATTTCTGCTTGGCAACTTCTTGGGCTGGAGCAGCATGCCAAAAAATCCCCCAGAGGCTTATTCTTGGAGGGTGAGGATTTTAGGGTCCTCCCTCAGCCGTGGCATCCCTCTGTCCTCTCAGGTTGTGGGGTACAAGCAAGGGTAGGTAGCCACCCCTAAACCTCCTGCTGATTGAGTAGCGAAGGCAGAAGGCCAAGGTCGAAAGCTGTCGGATGGCTCGGGCGTCCCCTGGTCTAATCCATCAGGCACCCCCTGTTTCCAGGTCTTTCCCATAATATTCACAGCTTGTGTGTTGGCCAATATTTATTTATTTATTTATTTATTTATTTATTTATTTATTTATCTATTTCTAAAATTTATATGCCGCCCAATCCCGAGGGACTCAGGGCGGCGTACAAAATTAAAACAATAAATATAACAATAAAACAGTACAAAATAAGTACATTCATACAGCATGTCCAATCATATCCATGTCCAATCGTACAAATGTTGGGTGCCCCCCCCCTCAGGCAGATAGTTTTTGGCAACTGCTCATGCCCATCAGAGTTTGCCCGCTTAGCTTATCCTTGCCCAGTCAAATTCCATAACTCCCAAAATCCTTAATCCCTACCCACACTGACACCAAACGGCACCAGTTCGGTTGGGCCGACACAAGAATCATCGGCCACGCTACCACCCGCCACGCTACCATCGGAGCCACAAGCAATTCCATCCACAGACACATTGACCTACCACCAGCCTACCACTCAGGATCCAAATCGACCGCACACCCAACCAGAGGCAGCACCGACTCTCAGCCATCCCGCGCAATCCCCCACTCCCACCAGCAGTTCACCCCCCAATCACCCTGGCCTGACGTGTCCTCCCCATCCCAAGACCCATCACAAGCCCCTCGCTGGTGACTCACCCCTGACCCATCCCAAGACCCTCACTCGACACCCCCACCCCCGAAGCCCTTATAAACAGAAGAACATCAACATCCCCTAAAGTCCGCGGAAGATGCTAGCTAGCCGGGTAACGAAAGGTTCGGAAACCAGCCCGCAAGCTTGGAGAATAAACCCTTCGCCCTCATAATATCAAATCAAACCAAGATTGTGACCACAACCTCAAGGGTTGCCTATTTTGGCCTCTCTTTGGGGGAGTCAGACACTGGTAGCCCCCTGTAGCTTTAGGTACAGTGTTTCTCAACCTTGACCATTTTAAGGCAGGTGGACTTCAACTCCCAGAATTCCACAGCCAGCAATGCTGGCTGTGGAATTCTGGGAGTTGAAGTCCACATGCCTTAAAATGGTCAAGGTTGAGAAACACTGCTTTAGGAAGACCCTGTTTGCGTTCTTGCTTGAATCTTCTTGAACATTGCTCGAATGTCGAACCCACCCAGAGGCACCCAAGGTGATGGGGGGGGGGTGTCTAGAAATTGGATAATAAATGGCCGATGCCCTCCCAGCAGGCTTTTCAAACAGTCCTATCCTCACCATCCCTCCCCAATGGCTGCTTCCACCCGCTCTGGGCCCTTCCAGAGCTACAGGGACCACTCCTTGGAGACGGGCGCCCTGGGCTTCAGGGGACGGTGGTGGGTGCTGCAGCCACATCTCCCGGAAGGTCCTGCTCGCTTGCTCGCTTCTCGCCTGACCTCAGGCCCTGCTTCTTTCCAGCTTCCCTCCTGCATCCCAAGCCACATCTGAGCCTTAATCCCCTGCTTGGCTCCTCCACTGCTCGTTAATGTTAATGATTAATTGTTTGTGCTGATCAACTACATCTGGAACCATCGGTGTAACTAACGAGGGGGCAAATCCACCACTGTCTATTAAGCCTCTGCTGGAAGGGGTTCCCAAGCTTGGCAACATTAAGATGTGTGGACTTCAACTCCCAGAATTCCTCAGCCAGCCGTATGAATCCAGGGGGAGGGGAGAAGGGACCCATAACGTCCTCCGCCTCCCCACTCTGGTGGGTCAGGTGGATGTAACTGGGGAAAGAGGGTCCTTTAAATAACAGGGAGGGAGCCACCACGGAGAAGGCCCTTCTCCTGGGTCCCGCCAGATGGACCTGCTCAAGAGAGGGGACCCATTACGTCTCCTGCCTACACCCTCTGGTGGGTCAGGGGGATACAACTGGGAAAAGATGGCCCTTCAAATAACAGGGAGGGAGACACCACGGAGAAGGCCCTTCTCCTGGGTCCCGCCAGATGGACCTCCTCAAGAGAGGGGGCCCATAACGTCCCCTGCCTCCTTGCTTTAGGGCAGGCATGTCAAACTCGCGACATCACGTGACGTCGCATGACGTATCGCGACTTTCCCCCCATTGCCTGCAGTGGGGTGGGTGCGGTTTCAGCGTGACGCATCCAGCCCGCGGGCCGGCAGTTTGACATGTCTGCTCTAGTGGGTCAGGTGGATATAATTGGAAAAAGACAGTCCTTCAGATGTCCTAGCCCCAGGCCATGAGCCGAGGGGGCGCAGCAGTTCGAGTGCAGTACTGCAGGCCACTTTAGCTGACTGTGTTCAGCAGGTCAGCGGTTCAAATCTCACCGGTTCAAGGTTGACTCTGCCTTCCATCCTTCCAAGGTAGGTAAAGTGAGGACCCAGATTGTTGGGGGCAATGTAAATATATATATACATTGCTTACTGGTGTACACCGCTTAGAGAGTGCTTGCACTTAAAGCGGTATATAAGTCTCATAAATAAAATAAAATAAATAAAGGTGACAGCCAGCACTTTGAACAGCACCCAGAAGCAACCAATACAGTCCCTGCAAGAGGAGTGACACGTGTGCGAATCTGTGTGCAAAACCCCACAGGCTGCCGCATTTGAATCAAATGGACCTTCCGGATACTTTTCAAAGCATCTCCTTTAGAATCAGTTGTGGGTGGCCTTAGGGTGATGGGTCACCTCCTCTTCTTGGATGGATGCTTCCCTGCTCATTGGTGCTTCCTCCAGGGATGGGGGAAAGGACCAGCCCACCGGCCTCTAAGCATATTGGACGACAGCTCTCTGAGTGCCTAGTGGCTATTGCAGGGGGCATCAGAGCAGGACAAGGGCCGGGCCGGGCTGGGGCGTCCCACAGCTCCCTTGCAAGAGACTCTGTCTGGCTTTGGAGGTGCTGCAAATTGGATGAAGATCTTTAGGGGCTGGTGCCCCCATTTGGCTGTCACCCAACACTTCCCTTAAATCTTCAAACAGTGCCGGTGGGGAGCTGCGTTTGGGGGACGGGGGGGCTCCAATTACGCCCAAGCGGGGTTGGCAATGCCATCATACACAACAAGCCGTTTTGTTTAGGCATCTCCTGGCAACTGCCAGGGAAAAGTAGCTGTCCCCCCCACCCCCCGGGCAGCGTTGGCCGTCCCCCACCCTGCCTGCCTCCCTGCAGCAGCTTTATTAAATACACATCGGCGGGATCTATAAATAAATACGACCCCATCTGATGTTTGAAATGTATACGCCTCCTTAATTTAATGCAATAATTCTTTGGGCTGGAAAAAGTGACTGCGACTGAAATTCCTTCCAACTGCCCCTGGTTAAGGGCTGCCTTTGGGGGGTCCCCCCCCGCCTTAGGGGTTTCCTTTCCTTTGGAGGCTAAAATCGCCCCCCCACCCCCAAGATTGGGTTTAGGGGGGAAGTCTGGGGATTGGAGATCAAGACGGAAGAGCCGGGCCAGGTCGCGCTGCAGGCAGCTCAGACGGTCTCGCAAGAGGCGATGGTTGAAATTGTAGGAATCTTGTGTGCTGGCGGAGGGCGCAGGGCGCCACAATTCCCGAGCACGCCGATCTGGCTGTTTGGCAACTAGTGGCATGGTGCCACGGCCGCAGATTTTATAGTAATAGTAATAGTAGTAAAGTTGGAAGGGACCTTGGAGGTCATCTAGTCCAACCCCCTGCTCGGGCAGGAAACCCTAAACCATTTCGGACAAATGGCTGTCCAGTCTCTTCTTAAAAACTTCCAGTGTTGGAGCATTTACTGCTTCTGGAGGCAGGTGGTTCCACGGGTTAATTGTTCTCCCTGTCAGGAAGTTTCTCCTTGGTTCTCTAGGTTGCTTCTCTCCTTGATTAGTTTCCACCCGTTGCTTCTTGTCCTGCCCTCAGGGGCTTTGGAGAACAGCTTGACTGCCTCTTCTTTGGGGCAGCCCCTGAGATATTGGAAGGCTGCTATCATGTCCCCCCTTGTCCTCCTTGTCCTCAAGTCACGACCACAACGTGAGCCCCCAATTTCTAAGACAGTTACGATGTGAGTTTTGCCCCGTTTCACCACCTTCCTTGCCTCCGTGTTAAATGTGACTCCTGGTCGTTGTTAAGTTAGGAACACGGTCGTAAAGTGAGGCTGGCTTCCCCCCCCCCAATGACTTTGGTTGTCAGAAGGTCGCAAAAGGGGATCGTGTGACTCCCGGGACGCTGCGACTGTCGTAAATAGGAACCAGTTGCCCGGCGTCCGAATTTTGATCACGTGGCCGCGGAGATGCTGCGTTCGTTATATGTGTGAAACATGGTCATTGGGACATTTCTTAAGGGTGTTTTGTCCCATTTTATGACCAAATGGGAGCGTTTTTTTCCTGTTTTACGGCCGTTTTGTCCTGTTTTACAACCCCCGGGACATCTTGCAACTGTCCTAAATATGAGTCATTTGCCAAGCATCCAATTTTTAATAATAATAATAATTGTAAAGTTGGAAGGGACCTTGGAGGTCATCTAGTCCAACCCCCTACTCAGGCAGGAAACCCTATACCATTTCAGACAAATAGCTGTCTAGTCTCTTCTTAAAGACTTCCAGTGTTGGAGCATTCACCGCTTCTGGAGGCAGGTTGTTCCACTGGTTAATTGTTCTCTCTGTCAGGAAGTTTCTCCTTAGTTCTAGGTTGCTTCTCTCCTTGGTCAGTTTCCACCCGTTGCTTCTTGTCCTGCCTTCAGGTGCTTTGGAGAATAGCTTGACTCCCTCTTCTTTGGGGCAGCCCCTGAGATACTGGAACACTGCTATCATGTCCAACCCCCTGCTCAGGCAGGAAACCCTATACCATTTCAGACAAATGGCTGTCCAGTCTCTTCTCAAAAACCTCCAGTATTGGGGCATTCACCGCTTCTGGAGGCAGGTTGTTCCACTGATTAATTGTTCTCACTGTCAGGAAATTCCTCCTTAGGTCCGGGTTGGTTGGAAGAACCAGCAGGGTGGACTTCCATTTCTTTTACCCCCTAAAAGATGCATTTTATGTCTCTTCCCAGTCTGCAGATTCAGACCTGCCCTACCCTCCACCCCAGAGGGAGCCCAACATCTACATGGTCCCTCAAGGAATCAAGCCGGTTCTCCAGCGAACGGCCATCGAGGTGGGTGCAGAAGGTCTTTTGACTCAGGGATCTCTCCAAACCTTCCGGAAAGAGAATTGCTAGTTTTTGTAAAAGCTGTCAGGACACGGGAGGGTGCCGTTCTGCAAATTAAATATTTATTTTGTCTAGTCAGTTTGTTCCCCCCTCTGACCAATCAGACTCTTTAACGGATCGCAAAACACATAGAACAAAATGTTAGTGGTAGGATTAAAATAACCCCATCAAATGCAAGAGCCCTACATAGGTTCTGATTAGATTAGATAACCTTTATTGTCGTTTTTTTTACCGTGGGCCCAATGGCACACATTAAAAATGAAATTTAATTGCTTGCTCTCAAAGCGTACACATACATAACACACATTGAAACGTACTATACACCATATATGTATAGACCTACACTCTTACATATAAGTAACATATAAATGTTAATCATTGTCCATCTTGAATTCATAACGGAAGGAGGAAGCTTTAGAGTTCAAAAGGTTAATACTGTATGGAACAAAACTGTGGCTGAATCTGGATGTTCTGCTTTGGATACCACGCAGTCCCCTCCTCCCAGAAGGTTATAAGGAAAACAGGCTGTGAAGAGGATGTGTAATGTCCCAGACAATCTTGTGGAGCCTGCTCAAGCAATGCTTCTGTGCTATGTCCTGGATGGAAGGGAGGGAACTGCCAATCATGTTTTCTGCCGTCCTCACCACTCTTTGCACCGCCTTCCTGTCTGAAGCAGGGATGCTTCCAAACCAGATTGTGATGCTGTATGACGGGATGCTCTCAATCGTCCCTCTGTAGAAAGTGGTCAGGACAGGGGAAGGAAGATGTGCTTTTCTTGTGCGACACAGAAAATGCAGGCGCTGCTGTGCCCGCTTCATCAGGGTCTTGCTGTTGAGTGACCAAGCTCAACATATCCTCAACATACGGCTATAATTGAGCCTGAAATTATGGCCGTAAGTTGTGGCAGCCTTTAAGAGGCTGTGACCATGTCTGATTTTATTCCCTTTTTTTGTAATGGTCATTAAGCGACAATCTTCTCCTCTTTGGAAAACAGAAAATGTCCACTGCCGCTCGCACAACTGACACCCAACGCAACCCGCAAAACTAGCTCTAGCTGAGTTGTCCACATCAAAATTGTGTTGGTCTCTCTACGATCAGTTTAGGTTCTTAATAGATGGTGGCCCTCTCTGTTGCTTTTTTGCTACAGGTGTTGGCTTGGGGTCTTCGAAACTTGAAGAGCTACCAGTTGGCCAGTGTAACTTCTCCCAGTCTTCTTGTGGAGTGTGGTGGGGAGATGGTCCAGTCAACGGTTATCAAGAACCTCAAGAAAAATCCCAACTTTGACATCTCCGTTCTCTTCATGGAAGTGGTGAGGCTACTTCGTTCAGCCTTCTCTTGTCTCTGATGAGAATTACTCTCTCTCCCTTGTGATATTTGTCTAGGAAATTGTATTTACTATTCCGCTGTTTCTCAAGGTTTGAATGGCTAAGATGCTTGCTAAGATGCTTGCTCCGTCGCTACTCACCTTGCCCTAGAAATGGGGGAGGGAAAGCCTGGGAAAGAAAAGGGAGTGTCAAGAAGCCATCCATGGACCCTAAGAACCAACCTCATCCAAAGCAGGTGTCTGATGGAGAAGTGGACCATTCCCATAACGAACAGAAAGGATGTCATTGGGCAACGTGAACACGTGGCGGGTGGGGGTTACGAAAAGCCATTGTTAACTAACCGGAATTTTTGTGCGGGAAAACTAGAGTTGCGTTTTGCTTTTTCAGCGCCATTATGCGTATTCAGTAAAGATTATCTCTTAGGGCAGGGCTTTCCAACCAGTGGTACGTGCACCACTGGTGGTACTTTGGCACTTGGCAAGTGGTACACGACCTAACCAAGTGTAGTGGGGGGGAGAGGAAGTGAAGCAGCGGCAGTGCCGAAGAGCTGAAATGGCAGCAGCACCGCACAGGCCTGGGGAAGCGTCAGCTGAAGCTGCAGTGTTTCTGGGACTGAGGGCCCAGGATCAGCGCACACGGCTCCAGCTGATTGGCGCTTCTGGCAGCCTCAGGGGTGCCGGCAGCCACACGCAGTCTTCAGGTGGAGAGTCAGCTGGAGCTGCAGTGTTGCTGGGGTAGCGACTGATGCTGGCGCTCTCCCTGGGCTTCAAGAGAGTGGTGCACCTAAAAAAGGAGGATGAGGAGGGGGGAGAGAGGAGAGGATATAAAAGGAGGAGGTTTTGGTGGAGAGGGAGAGAAAAAAAGATGCTGGGGAAAGAGAAGGGGACGGAGAAAGAGAGAGGGAAAAGGGAAAGGCTTCTGTGAGACAAGCAGAGGGGTCAACGAAGGAGTACACGCAAGTGAAAGAGAGAGAGGAGAGGAGAAAGAAAGAAAGAAGGGCTGACCAGCCACCTGACCACCAAGGCGGTGGTGCATATTAATAAACACGGATAAATTTGTCGTATGTTCAAGGGGAAAGTGATTCAGCAAAGGAACTGCCACCGAAGAAATTAAAACCGATGCTTTCTCCCTTTTTTTGGGTCATCAGGCTTTTGACACCTTGCTAAACACCGGTGGTACTTGAACTTTGTCACGTCCCAAAGGTGGTACAATTTGTGAAAAGGTTGAAAAGACCCGTCTTATGGCACCTCAAGACCTGTAGAGCAGTGGTTCTCAACCTTTTTAATGCCGCGACCCCCAACCGGTCGTAAGTCGAGGACCACTCAACCGGTCGTAAGTCGAGGACTACTCCACTGGTGCAGCACCGTTTGCAGAATGGGACTTTTGGCAGGCTCAGCAGGGCAGAGACAGCCTGGACAATTCCTATTGGCTTTGGAAAGCCAATAGAATTAGACTCTATTCAAGAGAGTCTCTTCTATTGGCTTTCAAAAGCCAATAGAATAAAAGGGAGGAGTACAGCTAAGGAAAAGGGGGGGAAAAATGGCGGACTGTGTTGTTTGGCGACCCCCGTGAAATGGTCGTTCGACCCCAAATGGGGTCTCGACCCACAGGTTGAGAACCGCTGCCATAGAGTTTCCTCAGTGTTGGATTCGCTAGCCGGATGGTTGACAACGTTATTTGAATTAAAAATGATCCCGTCTTTTTCTCCTCTCCCTCTGCCCTGTGGTGCCAACCGTGCCTGTTCTTCTTTCAGCGTCTGCCAAGGGAGGACCTGTACCGCCCTCCCATCATTATCAAAGTCATTGACAACAGGCCCTTCGGTCGTAAACCTGTGGTGGGCCAGTGCACCATCCGATCCCTGCAAGGATTCCTCTGTGACCCCTACAAAGAAGAAGAAGTATTTTCTGAAACCCACGCAGGTCAGGACGGGAGGAAGATGTTTGGGGGATCGTAAAAAATGGGGGCTTTTCTGGAACAAATGTATTATAGGTCAGTGGTGGCAAACCTATGGCACGCGTGCCAGAGGCGACACTCAGAGAGCCCTCTCTGTGGGCACGCGCGCCATGCCCCGAAGATGGCAACTGTCCCTCTTCAACCAGCCTCCCGCTAACTCGCCGAGGTCCCACATGGCTGGATGCCTCCCAGCACCCATGCCCTCGCTGGCCTCTGTGTGCAGCGGCTGATGTGTCAGGCAGCAGCGCCCTGGCCCCTGCCTCACTTTACCCCGTGACAATGGCACCGCCGTCCTGCCTCTCCTCACCCCGCAGGGCGAGCCTTCTGCCCACCACCCCACCTGCCAGAGACCCCCTGGATCTCCCCCAACCATGCCCGGCCCCCACAGGCGTCCCTCCCCACGAGCAACATCGAAGTGATCACGCCCACCTTGGCCACACCTGCCCAATCTGCCACGACCACCACAGCCACGCCCACCCAGTGGGCCGCGCCCACCTGGCACCCGGCGATAAATAAGTGGCTTTTGGGTTGCAGTTTGGGCACTCGGTCTCTCAAAGGTTCGCCGTCACTGAGATAGGTGATGTTCACAAAAGAAGCCCGGCTCTTGAGCAGGGGGGGTCTTCAAGCTCGTCAACTTAAGAGCCGAGGTGGCGCAGCAGTTCGAGTGCAGTACTGCAGGCCACTTTAGCTGACTGTGTTCAGCAGGTCAGCGGTTCAAATCTCACCGGCTCAAGGTTGACTCAGCCTTCCATCCTTCCGGGATAGGTGAAATGAGGACCCAGGTTGTTGGGGGCAATGTAAATATATATGTATACATTGCTTACTGGTGTACACCGCTTAGAGAGTGCTTGCACTTAAAGCGGTATATAAGTCTCATAAATAAATAAATAAATAAATAAACCATGCCTGGCCCCCACAGGCGTCCCTCCCCACGAGCAACATCGAGGTGATCATGCCCACCTTGGCTACACCCACCCAATCTGTGATGACCACCACAGTGGGCCGCGCCCACCCAGTGGGCCGCGCCCACCTGGCACCCGGCGATAAATAAGTGGCTTTTGGGTTGCAGTTTGGGCACTCGGTCTCTCAAAGGTTCGCCATCACTGATATAGGTGATGTTCGCAAAAGAAGCCCGGCTCTTGAGCAGGGGCGGTCTTTAGGCTCGTCAACTTGAAAGCCTGTGGATTTCAACTCCCAGCATTCCCCAGCCAACATGACTGGCTAGAGAATTCTGGGAGTTGAAGTCCACAAGTCTTGCAAGTTGCCAAGTTTGGCGAGCCCGGTTCTTGAGTATCGTCTGGAGGTTTGACTACCACACCATTTGAGCGTGGTGACTTCCTGCAGGTCTGACTATCCGTGGTCAGCTATGTGTGGGTTGATTGGTTTGGGGTCAGTTTTATGGTATCTGCCCTTCTTCTCCAACATGGCACCTTCCAGATGTTATTGACTACAACACCCAGAACACTGATGGATTGGAGAAGACTTCATATGTGCCCTGTTTGGTAGTTTGAAGTTGATATATCTTTCGTTTTCTGTTCAATATTTTATTAATTTTTTATAGTGACAAATCCTTAATATTTTATCAGCAACATATTGTCTGGGTTCCAAGGTTTAGTTTACTAATACATGTTAAACTCCTTTCTCTCTACCTTGTTTTTTCTAGCCATTGATCAAATGTATCCCATGTTCTAAAGTATTCTGAATCTGCTTTCTCTTTCATTTTCAGCGTCAGTCTGTCCATTTCTGCACAATCTAAAATTTTCTTAATTATCTCTTCCTCCGCGGATAATTCTTCACCCTTCCAACGTTGAACAAATACAATTCTCGCTGCCGTTAGTACATGTAACATTAAATATACACATTCCTTCTCAACATTGCCTACAATTATACCTAACAAAAATAATTCTGGCTTAAAACCTATGTGTTTTTTAGTCGTTTTCTCTAACCATATATGTATTCTTGACCAACATCTTTTGGCTTTAGGGCACGTCCACCCAAGATTGTAGTATGTCCCTGGTTTTTGTCTGCATTTCCAACAGTTGCTAGACGTGTTTTTAAACATTTTCGCTAACCTCGCAAGTGCTAAGTGCCACCAGTAGAACATTTTATATAGGTTTTCTTTGTAAGACACCGCCTTGGTTATTTTAGAATTTCTTTCCCGAAGGCTTTGCCAGTATTCTAACTCTATGTTATGCCCAACGTTTTTTGCCCATGTTTATCATTGTTTCTTGAACTTATTCCATCTTTAAACTTAGCATGTACTTATTCAGTTCCTTAATCAATTTTTTCATTGGATGTCAATATTAGAAATTGATATATCTTGAACCTTCCCAGACAATGTGACTAAATCACAGGGTCCAAAGACCCTTGTTCCATCTTCTTGGTGTGAAAAACTTCTTTGGAAGATGAGGATGGTGTGAAAGACACACGGATGGACACAAGAACAGTCAACTCCCAAAACTGAAGTTTCTTCCTTATTTTTACAGAGGACATGAGCCTCACCCCAAAAGATGATGTTCTGATTGACATCGATGACAGAGAACCTCTGATCTCAGTCCAGGTAAGCCGGTTCAGGTGCTAGAAAAACGTCATATGGAAAGCAGCAGCAGCAGCAAGGAACAAGCTTCAGGGCTAAACTGGGTTTGCTGTGCCACTTCCTAAACTGGGTTTGCTGGTGACTGCATCTTGGTGATGGTGCATGCATGTGCAGAACTGGTAGCTGCTGAGGTCAGTGAGGAAAAGAGTCTGAGATGCAGGAATTGGGTACATCTAGAACCAAGGGTAGGCCACCTTGGCTCTTTTATGACTGGTGGACTTCAACTCCCAGAATTCCTGAGCCAGCCATGCTGAGGGGAAAGGGAGAGGTTTCCAAGCTGAGCCAGGCTGGCTGAGGAATTGTGGGACTTGAAGTCCACGAGTCAGAAAGCGGCCTAGGCCTAGGCCACAGGTAGGCAACCTTGGCTCTTTTATGACTCGTGGACTTCAACTCCCAGAATTCCTGAGCCAGCCATGCTGAGGGGAAAGGGAGAGGTTTCCAAGTTGAGCCATGCTGGCTCAGGAATTCTGGGAGTTGAAGTCCATGAGTCATGAAGGGGCCATAGTTCCCCCATGCTGGTTCAGGAATTCTGGGAGTTGAAGTCGACCGGTCATAAAGCGGCCTAGGCCTAGGCCAGAAGTAGGCCATCTTGGCTCTTTTATGACTCGTGGACTTCAACTCCCAGAATTCCTGAGCCAGCATAGAGGAACTATGGCCCCTTCAAGACTGGTGGACTTCAACTCCCAGAATTCCTGAGCCAGCCATGCTGAGGAGAAAGGGAGAGATTTCCAAGCTGAGCCAGGCTGGCTCAGGAATTCTGGGAGTTGAAGTCCACGAGTCAGAAAGCGGCCTAGGCCTAGGTCAGAGGTAGGCAACCTTGGCTCTTTTATGACTCGTGGACTTCAACTCCCAGAATTCCTGAGCCAGCCATGCTGAGGGGAAAGGGAAAGGTTTCCAAGCTGAGCCATACTGGCTCAGGAATTCTGGGAGTTGAAGTCCACGAGTCATGAAGGGGCTAAAGTTTCCCTCATGCTGGCTCAGGAATTCTGGGAGTTGAAGTCCACCAGTCGTAAAGTGGCTTAGGCCTAGGCCAGGGGTAGGCAATCTTGGCTCTTTTATGACTGGTGGACTTCAACTCCCAGAATTCCTGAGCCAGCTAAGCTGAGGGGAAAGGGAGAGGTTTCCATGCTCAGCCATGCTGGCTCAGGAATTCTGGGAGTTGAAGTCCACCAGTCATAAAAGAGCCAAGGTTGTCTAACCGTGGTCTAGATTAATGAAGGGATGACATGATAGGAGGCCTGCAGTATTTGAGGGGTGCCCCAAAGAAGAAGGAGTCAGGCTATTCTCCAAAGCACCTGAAGGCAGCACAAGAAGCAACAAATGGAAACTAATCAAAGAGAGAAGCAACCTGGAACTGAGGAGAAATTTCCTGACACTTAGAACAATTAACCAGTGGAACAGCTTGCCACCAGAAGTTGTGGCGCTCCAACACTGGAGGCTTTTAAGAAGAGACTGGACATCCATTTGTCTGAAATGGTAGAGGGTTTCCTGTTTGAGCAGGCGGTTGGACTAGATGACCTCCAAGGTCCCTCCTAACGGTTATTCTGTTCTGCGCATCTGGGCAGGACAAACTTCACTGACCCTCGAAAAGTCCAGAGTCCCAGAGGCCAAATTGTACTGAAGAGTTTTGAAATGTGTGTCACCATACAGAAAGCAGTTAAGTGGTTTCTTCCCTGTAAAACCATAGAGTTGGAAGGCACCCCAGAGATCATCCAGCTCAACTCCTGTGCACAGCACCAAAGCCCTGGAACATCTTTGATAGGTGATCGTCCCACCTCTCTTAGAAAACCTTCAGCGAAGGGGAACTTATATTTCAAGTTGCGGTCTGTTCCACCGGCTGACGGCTCATTCGGCCCGGAGGTTTCTCCTGACACCTTCCCAAATCTTATTCCCTTTCAGACTGTACTAACAGGTTATCCTCAAGTTACGGCCGTAATGGAAACTCGCCCATCCCGGTCATAAGTCGTTATGGTTGTAAAATGGGTCAGTAACAGGACCAGCCTGATTTCACAACCGTTTCCGTGGTGGCCGTTAAGCAAACGAGTCGATTGTAAACCAGCCAGCTTGGTTGTTAAGCAAACTTGACGGTCATTAAGCGAAACCATCCTTTGCTATGGGCAGTTTTGCAGAAAATGGAGAGTGCTGGTTTTCAGGGGAAAAAAATGTCGCTAAAAACTGCAGTTGTGTTGCTGGGCGCCTGAAGTTTGGTCGTGTGACCACGGACTCAAAACCAGATCCTAAGTAACTCCCAGGTAGGTCCATTGTAGCTACAAACAGCCGTTAAGGGACCGGTTGTAAGAGTCTTCCACCTCCCCCCCTGTACTTTTGCTTCCCATTTTTCCTGCCAACATGCAGAAGTTTTACCTTTCTCTGTGTGAAGTTACATTCTGTTTTATGGGCAGTCCCCGACTTACGACAGGTCATTTAGTGACCGTTCAAAGGGACAACGGCAGTGGAAAAAAGGGACTTGCGACGGTTTTTCACACTTTGTGACCGTTGCAGCTTGCCCACGGTCACGTGATCAAAATTCCGACGCTCGGCAAATGACTCGCGTTTAGGACGGTTGCGGTGTCCTGGTGTGTGTGTATGTGTGTGTGTGTGTGTGTGTGTGTGTGAGAGAGAGACACAATCCCCTTTTGCAACCTTCTGATCAGTAAAATCAACGGGGAAGCGAGTTTCAGTTAACGACCGTGGGATTGACTTAACCCCTGCAGTGATTCACTTAACGACTGCAGGGAGAAAGGTCGTAAAATCTGGAGGCAGGCGGTTCCACTGGTTAATTGTTCCAACTGTCAGGAGATTCCTCCTTATTTCTAAGTTGCTTCTCTCCTTGATGAGTTTCCATCTGTTGCTTCTTGCCCTGCCTTCTTCAGGCGCTTTGGAGAAGAGCTTGACTGCCTCTTCTTCGGGGCAGCCCCTAAAATTGGGCAAAACTCGCTTGGCAAATGTTGGGCTCTCTCGTCGACGTAAATTCAGGGTTTACCTGCATTTGTTTATTTTGTTTGTGGGTGCTCTGTCGTTGGAGGTTTTCCAGGAAGGATCGGATAACTGTTTCTCCAGAGGTCTCCCGCCTCGGTTAAGGGGTTGGACTAGAAGACCTCCAGGGTCCCCCCCCCCGACCCTGCGATTCTATGTAATTCTGCTGTGTGTGATTCTATTTCAGCCCTTCTTGGTTTGTTTGAATTTCTCCTTTCTTTCTAAAGGTAGGTCCCCCCCCCACGCCCCAGTTCCGTGTCATCTGCAAACTTACTATGGGTCTGCTGAACTCCCCCCATGCCCCCCCCCGCCCCCCAAAAGGACAAAAATGTGGAAATAAATACTCCTGTCCACTGGATACTTCCCCTCCAGCCGAAGTGGAGCCCTTCGTGCGCATTCTTGAGGCGGGATCGTTCCGTCAACGTAATAATTGATCATTATAATAATTGGATAATTGAATGAGCCGGAGGCTGTAATTGGATAATCTGGCCAGTTGTTTGTCTTGGCAGCGCTGAATCTGATCTCGGTCCAACTCCGTGGTTCCACACAGGAGATCCTAAGAGCTTCTGTTACAGGATGTCCCCAGTTGATCATCCTTCATTTTGCCTCCTCTGTTTCCCGTGACCTCCGTTCAGCCTCTCCTTGCCGGCAGGAGTTGCAACTCAGTCGCTACGCCCGGAATTTCCAGGCAGCCTGTCTGCCGGAGAGACGGGTCGGGGTTGGAGAAACCTGGTTTAATGGTGGACCAGGAATCACCAGGGATGTTTCCCTGACTTCCTGGGACCCTTAGGGTGCAGCTCTGGGTTTCATCCAGGGGCCCCCTGCCCCCTTCTGCCATCAAGTCTGAGATGGTGTAGGTCCTCCTGCTGGAGCAAGGGGCTGGACTAGAAGACCTCCAAGGTCCCTTCCAGCTCTATTCTGTTCTGTTCCATTCTGTTCCGTTCTGTTCTGTTCCGTTCTATTCTTAATTCTATTCTATTCTGTTCCGTTCTGTTCTGTTCTATTCTATAATTCTATTCTATCCCATAATCCTGTCCTATCCCATCCCATCCAATCTGATCCCATCCCATCCCATCCCATATTCTATTCTGTTCTGTTCTGTTCCGTTCCGTTCTATTCTTAATTCTATTCTATTCTGTTCTGTTCTGTTCT
Source organism: Crotalus tigris (assembly GCF_016545835.1). Lineage (NCBI taxonomy): Eukaryota > Metazoa > Chordata > Lepidosauria > Squamata > Viperidae > Crotalus > Crotalus tigris. The sequence continues at coordinate 632,677 of NW_024100685.1, forward strand.
GTTCTATAATTCTATTCTATTCTATCCCATAATCCTGTCCTATCCTATCCCATCCCATCCCATCCCATCCCATCCCATCCCATCCCATCCCATCCCATTCCATTCCATTCCATTCTATTCTATTCTATTCTATTCTATTCTATTCTATTCTATTCTATTCTATTTCCTTATTTCTATTCTATATTCCAATATCTATTCTATTCTATATTATTCTATTCTATTCTATTCTGTTCTGTTCTGTTCTATTCTATTCTATTTCCTTATTTCTATTCTATATTCTATTCTATTCTATTCTACTCTACTCTACTCTACTCTACTCTACTCTACTCTATTCTATTCTATTCTATTCTATTCTATTCTATTTCCTTATTTCTATTCTATATTCCAATATCTATTCTATTCTATTCTATTCTGTTCTGTTCTGTTCTGTTCTGTTCTATTCTATTCTATTCTATTCTATTCTATTCTATTCTATTCTATTCTATTCTATTCTATTTCCTTATTTCTATTCTATATTCTATTCTGTTCTGTTCTGTTCTATTCTATTCTATTCTATTCTATTCAGCATGGAAGGAGATAAGCATCAGAATAACAGAGCTGGGAGGGAGCGTGGAGGTCTCCCAGTCCAACCCCTGCTCAAGCAGGAGACCCTAAGCCATTCTGGACAACTGGCTGTGCAGTCTCTTCTTAAGAACCTCCACTGATGGAGTAGCCACAACTACTGGAGGAAAGCCATTCAAAACAGAACAGGAAGGGGCCTTGGAGATCTTCTAGTCCAACTCTGGCCAAGCAGGAGACTCTATACCATATCAGACAAATGGTTGTCCAATTTCTTCTTAAAAACTTCCAGTGATGGAGGTTCTGAAGGCAACTTCAGAACTTCTTCTGAACAAATTCTCCAGAACTACTTCAGAACAATTTCTGGAGGCCGGTTGTTCCACTGGTTAATTGTTCTCACCGTCAGGAAATTCCTCCTTAATTCTAGGTTGCTTCTCTCCTTGATTGGTTTCCATCCGTTGCTTCTTATCTTGCTTTCTGGTATCTTTGGAGAATAGCTTGACTCCCTCTTCTTTGGGGCAGCCCCTGAGATACTGGAGGACTGCTATCTTGTCCCCGCTGGTCCTTCTCTTCATCAAACTAGACCTACCCAATTCCTGCAACCGTTCTTCATATGTTTTAGCCTCCTGTCCCCTGATCCTCTTTGTGGCTCTTCTCTGCACTCTTTCCAGAGTCTCTGCATGTTCTCTACATCGTGGTGACCAAAACTGGATGCAGGATTCCAGGTGTGGCCCCTAAGCTTTGTTGCTCTTCTCTGCACACTTTCCAGGATCTCAGCATCTTCTCTGTATTGTGACCAGAACTGGATTCTGTATGTCTTCCTCTCTTTCTTGGAAAGGCTCCTTGGTGTGTAGGGACCAGCCCCCCCCCCCATTTCACAGGCTCAGCCAGATTCTCACCTTGACCAAGGAGATGTTTGGCAGAGATCTTTCCCTTCCTTGTTCTTATGGCCAGTGGAGGATGTGTCGAGTATCTCGGGCCCAGCCGCTTGTGGATTGCTTTCAGACACACATCCTTGCCAAATATTTTTGCGTAAGAAAAGAGACGGCTGTGTCGGAGATACAGAATATTTCTGAAGTATTTCCCCCCCCCCCCGTTCATTTCTTGTCTAAAAGAGAGAGAGATTTGTGGGGGAGACAGAGATTTTTCACAAACAGAGATGGCCACGGACTGTTTTATAATGTCCTGGTAAGGCCACACTCGGAATCCTGCATCCAGTTTTGGTCACCACGATGTGAAAAAGATGCTGAGACTCTAGAAAGAGTGCAGAGAAGAGCAACAAAGAGGATCAGGGGACTGGAGGCTAAAACATACGAGGAACGGTTGATGAAATTGGGTCTGTCTAGTTCAGGGGTAGGCAACCTTGGCTCTTTTATGACTCGTGGACTTCAACTCCCAGAATTCCTGAGCCAGCATGGCTCAGCTTGGAAACCTCTCCCTTTCCCTTCAGCATGGCTGGCTCAGGCATTCTGGGAGTTGAGTCATAAAAGAGCCAAGGTTGCCTACCCGTGGTCTAGTTTAATGAAGAGAAGGACTGGGGGGGGGGAGACACAAGATAGCAGTCTTCCAATATTTGAGGGGATACCATAGAGAAGAGGGGATCCAGCTGTCCTCCAAAGCACCAGAAGGGCAGGACAAGAAGCAACGAGTGGAAACTAACCAAGGAGAGAAGCAACCTGGAACTAAGGAGAAACTTCCTAACAGTGAGGACAATTAACCAGTGGAATGGCTTGCCACTAGAGTTTGTGGGTGCTCCATCACTGGAGGCTTTTAAGAAGAGACTGGACAGTCAATAATAATAATAATAATTATTATTATTATTATCATTATTATCATTATTATCATCATTATTAATGATGATGATAATGATGATAATAATGATAATGATAATGATGATGATAATAATAATAATAGTAATAGTAATAATAATAATAATAATAATTGTAAAGTTGAAAGGGACCTTGGAGGTCATCTAGTCCAACCTCCTGCTCAGGCAGGAAACCCTATACCATTTCAGACAAATGGCTGTCCATTCTCTTTTTAAAAACCTCCAGTGTTGGAGCATTCACCGCTTCTGGAGGCAGGTTGTTCCACTGGTTAATTGTTCTAACAGTCAGGAAGTTTCTCCTTAGTTCTAGGTTGCTTCTCTCCTTGGTCAGTTTCCATCCGTTGCTTCTCGTCCTGCCTTCAGGTGCTTTGGAGAACAGCTTGACTCCCTCTTCTTTGGGGCAGCCCCTGAGATACTGGAAGGCTGTCATCCTGTCCCCCCTGGTCCTTCTCTTCCTTAAATTAGACATGTCTGAAATAGTACAGGGTCTTCTGCTTGAGCAGGGGGATGGACTAGACAACCTCCAAGCTCTCTTCTAACCGTGGTATTCTTATTCTGTTATGTCTTCATTCCAATACTCGGAGTTGTCTCTTTTCTGCCATAACCACCTAGTACAGTGGTTCTCAACCTTTTTAATGCCGTGACCCCCAACTGGTCGTAAGTCGAGGACTACTCAACCGGTCATAAGTCGAGGACTACTCAACTGGTGCAGCCCCGTTGGCAGAATGGGACTTTTGGCGGGCTCAGCAGGGCAGAGACAGCCTGGACAATTCCTATTGGCTTTTGAAAGCCAATCGAATTAGACTCTATTCAAGAGAGTCTCTTCTATTGGCTTTCAAAAGCCAATAGAATAAAAGGGAGGAGCACAGCTAAGGAAAAGGGGGGAAAAAATGGCGGACTGCGTTGTTTGGCGACCCGTGAAATGGTCGTTCGACCCCAAATGGGGTCCCGACCCACAGGTGGAGAACCACTGGCCTAGTAGAACCATTCTCTGCTCTGTGTGTTTGGACAACAGGCAGACACCCTTTGCTTGACCTGAAGCCCCCTCCCCCTAGTTTACCAAGACCCTGGGGACTCTAATGCTTCTTTGGGGTATCTGAGGGAGAACTGGTCCTGGCTTATCGGCGTCTTCTCTGAGTGGAGGTGCCTGTGTTCAGCCAAACTATGCGATATAAAGTGCCCTGGAGAGCATCCTATCTAGAGCGGTGGGGTTTCATGGCACGCGATACCAGGAAACGTGGCCAGGTCCTCGGTTACTGGATCTTTTGGCCACGATTTTGGACGCTGCTCAGAACAGGATGTTCCAATCCTGTCCCGGGCAGTGTCCAAAATCATGGCCAAAGGATGACCTCGAATACCTAATCTCTTCTTTCTGTACCAAGATGTTCCTGTCCCGGAACGGAAAGAAGAGGTTAGATATCGGCGCTTGCAAGGGTCTGCTTCCAAAACTATGCGTCTTCTTGTTGATAGGCGCATTCTCGCTCTGCCAGGAGACCATAAGCTGGGCTCATTTCTCTCCAGACTCCTCCAACTTCCCCTCTTCCCATCGAGAGACTTGTTCTCTCTTCCCAGTTACGGGAGGCGGATGTTGGTGCCTCCTGGGAGCCCATTGAGGAATGGCTCCTTCTCCAGTGCTCAGGACCCGGGTTCTGCCTGCCCTGCGGAAGATGTTTCTGCAAAACCTTGGCCAGACCCCAGAAGAAAGAAGGCGGGGTCCTTGGGGGTCTCTGAGCTGGGGGGTTTCCTTGCAGACGTTTCATGACCCAACTAGGGAACATCATCAGTGCTAGAAGAGAGGGGAGTATTTGCAGAGAGGAGGAGGAGGAGGAGGACTGTGGGGTCCTTGGTTCCCTCTGAGCTGGGTCGTTTGCTTGCAGACGTTTCATGACCCAACTAGGTAACAGCATCAGTGCTAGAAGGGAATGGGGTTTGCGAGGAGGAAGGGGAGGAGGAGGAGGAGGAGGAGGAGGAGGAGGAGGAGGAAGAAGACTATGGGGTCCTTGGTGGTCTCTGAGCTGGGTGCTTTTCTTGCAGACGTTTCATGACCCAACTAGGTAACAGCATCAGTGCTAGAAGGGAATGGGGTTTGCGAGGAGGAAGGGGAGGAGGAGGAGGAGGAGGAAGACTATGGGGTTCTTGGTGCTCTCTGAGCTGGGTGCTTTCCTTGCAGACGTTTCATGACCCAACTAGGGAACATCATCAGTGCTACAAAGGAGTGAGGTTTGAAGAGAGAAGGAGGAGAAGAAGAAGGAGAAGAAGAAGAAGAAGAAGGAGAAGAAGAAGAAGAAGAAGAAGAAGAAGAAGAAGAAGAAGAAGAAGAAGAAGAAGAAGAAGAAGAAGAAGAAGAAGAAGAAGAAGAAGAAGAAGAGGGGGAGGGGGGAAGGAAAGAGGAGGAGGAGGACTGTGGGGTCCTTGGTGCTCTCTGAGTTTGGTGGTTTTCTTGCAGACATTTCATGACCCAACTAGGTAACTGAGTCAAGGTTGACTCAGCCTTCCATCCTTCCAAAGTCGGTAAAAGGAGGACCCAGCTTATTGGGGGGCAAATATGCTGACTCTGTCAAACTGCTTAGAGAGGGCTGTAAAGCACTGTGAAGCGGTATATAAGTCTAAGGGCTACTGCTATTGCTATCATCAGTGCTAGGAGGGAGGGGGGGTGGGGAGGAGGAGGAGGAGGAGGAGGAGGAGGAGGAGGAGGAGGAAGGGGGGGAGTCTCTGGTGCTCTCTGAGCTGGTGGTTTCCTTGCAGACATTTCATAACCCGACTAGGGAGCGTCATCAGTGGCAGAAGTGAGCGGGGTCTGCTCTCTGTTTATGTACAGTGATTTATGTCAGATTGATGGGAATGGACTTGGGGGTTCAACATCCAGACAAGCAGAGATTAAAACCATGGTTAATACTAGACCAACAATCGAACAGTGAACAATAGCCCACCAAGGAACTACCAACTCAGACGAACAATGAAATAATAAACAATAACCTAATCAAGGAGCCACCAAAAATATTCCCATCAATACTGACAAGGCAAGCCACGAGTATATAAAGAGAGAGCAAACCCCACAGCCTTCTAGCTCTGATGATGTTACCTAGCTGGGTGATAAAACGTCTGCAGGAAAACAGGCCAGCTCAGACAGCACCAAGGATCCCACAGTCTTCCTCCTCCTCCCCCTCCTCCTCCTCCTCCTCCTCCTCCTCCTCCTCCTCCTCCTCCTCCTCCTCCTCCTCCTCCCTGCAAACCCCACTCCCTTCTCACAATGATGATATTACCTAGCTGGGTGATGAAACGTCTGCAGGAAAACAGCCCAGCTCAGACAGCACCAAGGACCCCACAGTCTTCCTCCTCCTCCTGCTCCTCCTGCTCCTCCTCCTGCTCCTCCTCCTCCTCCTCCTCCTCCTCCTCCCTACAAACCCCACTCCCTTCTCACACTGATGATGTTCCCTAGTTGGGTGATGAAATGTCTGCAAGAAAACCACCCAGCTCAGACAGCACCAAGGACCCCACAGTCCTCCTCCTGCTCCTGCTCCTCCTCCTCCTGCTCCTCCTCCTCCTCCTCCTTGCAAACCCCACTCCCTTCTCACACTGATGATGTTCCCTAGTTGGGTGATGAAATATCTGCAAGAAAACCACCCAGCTCAGAGAGCACTAAGGACCCCCCCCCCCCGGTCAGCATCAGAAACAGAATAGATTGGATCAGGGTTTTCCAACCTTCGCAACTTTAAGGGAGGCGGACACCGCTTCCCACATGGTTGGCATCCGATTAAGTTGGAACATTTTATAAAGCATAAGGTGTCCCGACCCATCAAAGTAGCATTAAACGGGGTGTCCCGGCTGTCTTTCTCCCTGTCACCATGGAAAGTTAAAGGAAGATCTTTGGCCATCCTTGTTAGATAGCAATATTTTTTTAAAAAAATCGTGGGCCCTTGACTTCACGCAGCTGGATATGAACTTTTTCCAGTGGAACAGCTTGCCACCAGAAATCGTGGGCTCTCCATTGGAGGTCATCTAGTCCAACCCCCTGCAAAAGGCAGCCTTACTAGGATGGCTTGCATCCTGCAACGATATCTGTAATACCATCAAACATCCACATCTGCCTCTCCCAGGTCCTTGGGAAGGACTCGATAGGTAGACAAAAATGCCAAATCCAGTCCGAACATCTGGCTGACTGTGTGATGATGAATAATAATCATAATGATAATAAAGTTGGAAGGGACCTTGGAGGTCATCTAGTCCAACCCCCTGCTCAGGCAGGAAACCCCATACCATTTCAGACAAATGGCTGTCCAGTCTCTTCTTAAAAACTTCCAGTGTTGGAGCATTCACCGCTTCTGGAGGCAGGCTGTTCCACTGGTTAATTGTCCTCACTGTCAGGAAGTTTCTCCTTAGTTCCAGGTTGCTTCTCTCCTTGATGAGTTTCCATCCGTTGCTTCTTGTCCTGCCTTAGGGCGCTTTGGAGAATAGACATCCACCTGTCTGAGATGGTATAGGTTCTCCTGCTTGAGCAGGGGGCTGGACTAGAAGACCTCCAAGGTCCCTTCCAGCTCTATTCTGCTCTATAAATGAAATGCCTGCGGGTTTCCTTTTACGCTGTTAGAATAAATGAGATGGTGTTTGTTTCTAGTACGGAAAGCTTTGCTTTTGCAATTGTATTTTCGACTTGCGTTTGTCTAACTCCCTCACTAATCAAACATTTTAATTTGTAGCTTGCGGATGGCATGACCAGCTCGGCTTTAATTAACACGCAACCCTCTCGGCCCCATCTCCATGTATGTATGTACGGCTTCCTATTTCACCCAATCGCTCCATTGGTTTGCTTGACTTTTGTCTTCCTAGCTCATTGGTTCTCAACCTTTTTAATGCCGCGACCCCCAACCGGTCGTAAGTCAAGGACTAAACCGGTCTTAAGTCAAGGACTACTCAACTGGTGCAGCACCGTTTGCAGAATGGGACTTTTGGCGGGCTCAGCAGGGCAGAGACAGCCTGGACAATTCCTATTGGCTTTTGAAAGCCAATAGAATTAGACTCTATTCAAGAGAGTCTCTTCGATTGGCTTTCAAAAGCCAAGAGAATAAAAGGGAGTAGCACAGCTAAGGAAAAGGGGGAAAATGGCGGACTGCGTTGTTTCGCGACCCCCGTGAAATGGTCGTTCGACCCCAAATGGGGTCCCGACCCACAGGTTGAGAACCACTGTCCTAGCTCAGAAAATTTTATTTTATTTTATTTTATTTTTAAAAAAAGTCACTTATGAATTACAAGTGGGTAAAGCTGACTGAAACCATGCAGAAAGACCAGAAAGCCCAAATGTATAGTTGCATCTATTCAATCTCTCCCAGCTTTGATGGAAAAAGAGGAAAGGCAGAAAGAAAGGCAGCGCTGGGTGTCCCAGTTCAAGTGTTTCCAACAATCTGTGTCCTTGTCCTTGACATCCAGAGCCAACAATGAAGGTTGTTTGGGAAGGCCCAGCCCTGGTTTCTGCGTATGTCTCGTCCCAGGATCTTGATCAACATCTGCAGAACATCTGCAACTGGATTGCAGAACTGGTGTCTTCCAGAAGGGACAACTTATTTGGATGGACCCAGGCTAACAACAGTTTATTTAATGTAGGGCTCTTCCAACTTGGCCCTTTGATGACTCGTGGACTTCAACTCCCAGAATTCCTCAGCCAGGCACGCGTGCCTGGCTGAGGAATTCTGGGAGTTGAAGTCCATAAGTCATCAAAGGGCCAAGTTGGAAGACCCCTGATTTTAATGACTGTTCAAAGTTACAACAGCTCCCAAAAAAGTTACTTAGGATAGTTTTTGACAGCACCCTCACAGCCTCCCCAAAGGTCACGTGATCCAAATTCGGCAACTGGCTCATATTTATGACGGTTGCAGCATCCCCGTGATCCCCTTTGGTGACCAAAGTCCCCGGGGGAAGCCAGCTTCACTTCGCAACGGTGTTATTAACTGCTGCAGTAAGACACTTAACAAATGTGGCCCGAAATGTTACAAAACGGGTCAAAATTCACTTAACAAATGTCACACTTAGCCACAGAAATTTGGGGGTGTATTGTATGTGCAGGAGGGCAGACTGGGGTGAGCATGTCAGGGAGTTTCTCCTTAGTTCCAGGTTGCTTCTCTCCTTGATGAGTTTCCATCCATTGTTTCTTATCCTGCCTTCAGGCGCTTTGGAGAATAGACATCCACCTGTCTGAGATGGTAGAGGGTCTTGAGCAGGGGGCTGGACTAGAAGACCTCTATTCTATTCTATTTCTATTCTATTCTTCCATTCCATTTCATATATTCTATTCTATTCTGTTCTATTCTATTCTATTCTATTCTATTCTATTCTATTCTATTTCTATTTCTATTTCTATTCTAGTCTTCCATTCCATTCCATTTCATATATTCTATTCTATTTCTATTCTATTCCTTATTCCTATTCTATTCTGTTCTGTTCTGTTCTATTTTATTCTTCCATTCCATTTCATCTATTCTATTCTATTCTATTCTATTCTATTCTATTCTATTCTATTCTATTCTATTCTATTCTATTCTATACTATTCCTATTTCTATTTCTATTCTAGTCTTCCATTCCATTTCATATATTCTATTCTATTTCTATTCTATTCTATTCCTTATTCCTATTCTATTCTATTCTATTCTATTCTATTCTATTCTATTCTATTCTATTCTATTCTATTCTATTCTATTTTTCCATTCCATTTCATATATTCTATTCTATTTCTATTCTATTCTATTCCTTATTCCTATTCTATTCTATTCTATTCTATTCTATTCTATTCTATTCTATTCTATTCTATTCTTCCGTTCCATTTCATCTATTCTATTCTATTCTATTCTATTCTATTCTATTCTATTCTATTCTATTCTATTCTATTCTATTTTTCCATTCCATTTCATATATTCTATTCTATTCTATTCTATTCTATTCTATTCCTATATTCTATTCTATTCTATTCTATTCTATTCTATTCTATTCTATTCTATATTCTATTCTATTCTATAGTAGTCTCCTGCTTGAGCAGGGGGCTGGACTAGAAGACCTCCAAGGTCCCGTCCAGCTCTATTCTGATTATGATCTCACCTGCTTTGAGCCTCGGTTGGAGACCGCAGCCACCCTTAGACGTTGACAGCTTGCTCAGCTACTTCCTTCTTGCCTTTTATCCCGGGAAATGTGGCTCCATTTAGCCAGATTAAATAGCTGCCAACTCCCAGCAGCAAACGTGCAGGTCATTAATTTAGAAGAAAGGAGCAAAAGGCTCCACAGTGAGCAGTGAGCTCCTTCGTGTGTCCTGTGGGGGGAACCCTGGCACAAATGTCATTAAACGCAATAAACCCTGGAAGAGGTGTTGACATCTATCTGGGAGGGGCGGAGGAGGGTCTGGAACGGATGCTTAGCTTGGAACCAACAATGTTGGGTGTTTGCACACAGAAAGCAGAGTTGCTGGCTGCGGGTGGCCGTGGGAGGCCGACAGCTGCCACGGGGAAAATTTCGATTAGAATAGAATAGAGCTGGAAGGGACCTTGGAGGTCTTCTAGTCCAGCCTGCTGCTGAAGCAGGAGAACCTATACCATACCTATACCATGAGCTGAGGTGGCGCAGCAGTTAAGAGTGCAGTACTGCAGGCCACTTTAGCTGACTGTGTTCAGCAGGTCAGCGGTTCAAATCTCACCGGCTCAAGGTTGACTCAGCCTTCCATCCTTCCGAGGTAGGAAAAATGAGGACCCAGATTGTTGGGGGCAATGTAAATATATATATCTATACATTGGTTACTGGTGTACACCGCTTAGAGAGTGCTTGTACTTAAAGCGGTATATAAGTCTCATAAATAAATAAATAAAATAAATAAATCTCAGACAAGTGACTGCCCAGCCTCTTCTTAAAAATCTCCAGTGACGGAGCGCCCACGATTTCTGGAGGCAAGCTGTTCCACTGGTTCATTGTCCTCACTCACTGTCAGGAAATTTCTCCTTAATGCCAGATTGCTTCTCTCTTTAGTCAATTTCCAACCATTGTTTCTCGTCCTTCCCTCTGGTGCTTTGGAGAATAATTTGAGCCCCTCTTCTTTGTGGCAGCCCCTCAAACACTGGAGCGCTGCTATCATGTCCCCCCTGTTTCTTCTTTTCTTTAGACTAGCCAAACCCAACTCCTGCAGCCATTCTTTTTCTGTTTTAGTCTCCAGGCCTTGGATCATCTTAGTTGCTCTTCTCCGGATGTTTTCCCAGACTCTCAATATCTTTTTTGTGATACGGTGACCGAAATTGGCTGCAGTATTCCAGGTGTGGCCTCACTGGGCTTTGATAAAGCAGTACTAATACTTTGTTAAATATTTAGGATTGGGTTGGTGGCTCACAACTGAAGCCTGGGATTGGGGCACATGGCCTCAAGGACTTGGGGTGCAATCTGGATGTGGACCCCATGATTTGCAAAGAAACATGCCCTGGTTCCCCCCCCCATACACCAGAATTGTGGATGCTCCATTGCTGGAGGTTTTCAAGAAGAGATTGGACAGAAAAAATAAATTATAAAGGTAAAGAAGTATATTAACAAAATTTGATTAAAAGGAGTTTTTTAGATTTTTATTCTAAGTTATATGCTAGTGAAAATATACAAGTTTTAGATATAGAAAAGTATTTACAGGAAGCACATTTTCCTAGACCTACTACTGATCAACGAGATGAGATTATTGGTTTAATTACTTCGGATGAGATTATTGGGGCAATTGAGCAATTAAAGGTTGGTAAGGCTCCAGGTACTGATGGATTAACAGCAATTTATTATAAAAATGTTATTTGAAGAAATGATAGAACCAAGAAGAGATTGGACAGCCATTTGTCTGGGATAGTATGAGGTCTCTTGCCTTGGAAGGGGGTTGGACTAGATGACCTCCAATGCCTCTTCCAGCCCTAGCATTCTAGGCTGACTAACAGCCTCTGAGCGCCTTGCTCCATGGAACTCAGCCTTTGGGGGCCTCATACAAAAGGATCGTAACCCAGCGCTTATTGTGTACAAATAGCCCACCGGCTTATGACCACTATGGAGCTCAAAGTTTCCGTTGTTAACCGAGACAGTTGTTAAGTGAGGTTTGCCCCCCCATTTTACCACCTTTCTTGCTGCGGTTGTTAAGTGGATCACTGCAGTTCTTAAGTTAGTAACGTGTTTGTTAAGTGAATCTGGCTTGCCAGAAGGTCATGATCCCTGGGCACTGCGACTGTCATAAATAGGAATTAATGGCCAAGTGTCTGAATTCTGATCATGCGACATAGTCCGAAGTCAGGGGGGTGTTCCCACTTGGGCACTTTAAGACTTGTGGACTTGAACTCCCAGAATTCCTCAGCCAGCTTGCCTGGCTGAGGAATTCTGGGAGTTGAAGTCCACGAGTCATCAAAGGGCCACGTTGGAAGACCCCTGAGATAGACTTTAAGAGGAATGGACTTCAACTCCCAGAATTCCTCAGCCAGCGTGCCTGGCTGAAGAATTCTGGGAGTTGAAGTCCACGAGTCATCAAAGGGCCAAGTTGGAAGACCCCTGAGATAGACTTTAGGAGGAGTGGACTTCAACTCCCAGAATTCCCCAGCCAGCGTGCCCCTGAGATAGACTTTAGGAGGAGTGGACTTCAACTCCCAGAATTCCCCAGCCAGCGTGCCTGGCTGAGGAATTCTGGGAGTTGAAGTCCACAAGTCATCAAAGGCCAAGTTGGAAGACCCCTGGGGGTTAAGGTGTCTTTAATTGAGATGCCTGGGAGGTATGGACACCTGTCAGAGATGTCCCAAAGCTGCGTTTCCAGAAGTCAACTGAACTTTCTTGGTTTTTTCCCTTGAAAACGAGTGGGGGGCAGGACGAGAAGGGGGAAGAAGAGGGAGGAAGAGGAGGAGGACTGTGGGGTCCTTGGTGCTCTCTGAGCTTGGTTGTTTCCTTGCAGACATTTCATTACCCAACTAGGTAACATCATCAGTGCTAGAAGGGAGGAAGAGGAGGAGGAGGAGGAGGAGGAGAACTGTGGGGTCCTTGGTGCTCTCTGAGCTGGGTGGTTTCCTTGCAGATGTTTCATGACCCAACTAGGTAATATTATCAGAGGTAGAAGGGGGGAGGAGGAGAAGGAGGAAGAGGAGTAGGAGTTGTTGGAGGAGGACTGTGGGGTCCTTGGTGCTCTCTGAGCTGGGTGGTTTCCTTGCAGACATTTCATGACCCAACTGGGTAATGTCATCAGTGCTAGAAGGGAGTGGTGAAGAGGAGGAGGAAGGGGAGGAGGAGGAAGAGTTGGAAGAGGACTGTGGGGTCCTTGGTGCTCTCTGAGCTGGGTGGTTTCCTTGCAGATGTTTCATGACCCAACTAAGGAACGTCATCACTGCTAGAAGGGAGTGGGATTTCTTCTCATCCTGTATGTTTTATGAGGTGTCCCAGTGATGTTATGGGATGTTTCAGAGGTGTTATGGGGGGGGGTTCCAGTGGTGATGGGATGTCCCAGTTAAATTCATAGCTGGGATTTGCTGGTAAGGCTTCCTACCAACCTTAAGGATGAGTGGATCGGTTGGGTTTTGGCCTGGCACATGGTGTGTGAATGCAACGACTAACATTTGTAAACCACGATTTGCAAAGCCAGCGTAGTTTCATCCAGTTGGGGCTGGCTTCTTAAGCCTGGTTTGTTTTGATCCCAGAAGCTCTCTTCAAAGCACACACACCCCCCCCCCCGCCCCCAATTCTATCAAGTTGAATACTTTTCTCAGTGAACTGGAAAGGAATGGGAAGACAGAAGGAACCATCCTCCTCTGTCTCTTGGAAGAAGCTGGAGGAGGAGGAGGAGGAGGGTTTGTCTGCCTGGAAGATTCCAGCGTTTTTTTGCCCCGGCGGGTCCTGACAGGCCTTCTGCTGTCTCTAAGACAAATAAGCCATTAAGCAACGAGTTAGCGCGAGAAACCTGAGCCCGAACCCATGCAAGCCGAAATCTGTAAACTATTTGGAGTAATTGGTTATTTGCTGTGCTTGCTAGTCTCCCATCCGAGGGGATATTTTAGAGCCTCTCCAGTTACTGTTCCCTGGAAGAGCCACCAGGATTGAGTGTCTCCAGCTGAAGCCGGATAGTTGATACCCAGAGTTGAGAACCGTAGGGCAGCTTCACATTCCTGCGGTTGCCTCCCATGGATGTAACCACACCGGGGGCTCCCTGTGTGGGGTTGAGCTGCCAAGGCCAGGCTCCTGAACCTGCCAATCTTGGTTTCTCTTGTCACTGAAGGCCTCAGCCGAACGGGATGATGTTTTACGAGGGCCACGTCCACCGAGATGTTTCTCCAAGAGCTGAAAGGCATCAGGGCTGGTTCTTGGCTCTTCCTCCCACTAGCCTGGACTAGAAGACCTCCAAGGTCCCTTCCAACTCTTGCTATTCTGCTACAGACATCTTGACCACCCAACGTAGACCAATCTGGGAGGCAAGGAGGTGTCCTCACAGTTGGGTTGGATTCCTGATGATAGGATGGCCTACCTTGATCTGTCCCCAGGAAAAAACGTGTGCAGCTTCCAAAGACGTCCTCTCTTTGACCCCCGTCCTCCACCTGACCCGTTGTTTCCTCAACCTTGACAAGCGTGGCTGAGTTTTTCTAGTCTAACCGTAATTCCTGAATCTCTCCCTGGAGCTGCCCATGGCACAGTTGCTGTGAACTATTAACCCTCTTCCCTTTGAGCTCCAAATCTTCCCCCTCTTCGTAGTAGGGGGGATCTCAGCTTCCATCCAGTCTAGGTTTTATGGTGGATTTATGGAGCGGGGTGGTCTGGATGTCCCTCTGTCAAGTTGGCTCTCTTGAGGGACCATCAGGTCACACCCAAAGACACCAAGCCAGCATCTTCAAAAAGCAGCTGGTGGTTGAACCGTTGGTCAGAGGCGTCTGTGGGAGTCCTCAGCTTCCATCCAATCGGGCATCACAGTTGATGGGTGGGGTGGGGTGGTCTCTGTGTCCCTCCACCCAGTTGGATTGCCTTGTTCTGGCAAATGGTCCGGCCACTTTCTGAAGATGTTGGCTTGGCCTTTCTGCGTGTGACACGGTTGATCTCCAAGAAGGAAGCCCACGAGAAGCCACGCCAGTGCAGTGGGGAGAGGGGTGGAGGAAGCTCCATCTAAAAACAAACGTTGGACGAAAAGACAGTCTGGGCTGACATGATAGCAGTCTTCCGATGCTCGGAGGGCTGCCCCAAAGAAGAGGGGGACCCCCTATTCTCCCAAGCACCCAGAAGGCAGGAGATGAAGCAACGGATGGAAACCAACCAGGGAGAGAACCAGCCTAGAACTAAGGAGAGCTTTCCTAACAGCGAGCAACAATTAACCAGTGGAACTCCTTGCCTCCAGAAGTTGTGGGGTGGCTCCATTACTGGAAGTTTTTAAGAAGACATTGGACAGCCTTTTGTCCAGAATAGTTTAAGGTCTCCTGGTTAAGCAGGGGGATGGGCCTCCAAGGTCCGTTCCAACACTGTTATTCTGTTATTCCAGAATGGAAGGATGGGATGGAAAGGCTGTTCTTTGCCTTGCAAAGGTGAATTTCCAGCCCGTCCTCACAATGTGCTCAGAAAAGTCCAACTGGGCAGCAATAGCAGTATGACCCACACAAAATGGGTGGAGCTTTGATCTCCTGGTTGTGCTGGCCATCTTGCCGTTTTCAGCGGGGAGATGATGGGAACTGTAAGCCACTTCAGGCCTTCCTTGACTTACAACCGTTCATTTAGTTGGGCAAGAAAACCAACTGAGCACCAAGCACCCCACAGTCCTCCTCCTCCTCCTCCTCCTCCTCCTCCTCCTCCTCCTCCTCCTCCTCCTCCTCCTCCCTGCAAACCTACTTTCTAGCACGGATGATGTTACCTAGTTCGGTCATGAAACGTCTGCAAGGAAAGCACCCGAAGAGAGCATCAAGGAGCCCATATTCTTCTTCTTCCTCTTCTTCTTCTTCTTTTTCCTCCTCCTCCTCCTCCTCCTCCTCCTCCTCCTCCTCCTCCTCCTCCTCCTCCTCCTGCCTGCAAACCTACTTTCTAGCACTGATGATGTTACCTAGTTGGGTCATGAAACGTCTGCAAGGAAACCCCCCCAGCTCAGAGAGCATCAAGGAACCCATCTTCTTCTTCTTCTTCTTCTTCTTCCTCTTCTTCTTCTCTCTTCTTCTTCTTCTTCTTCTTCTTCTTCTTCTTCTTCTTCTTCTTCTTCTTCCTCTTCCTCCTCCTCCTCCTCCTCCTCCTCCTCCTCCTCCTCCCCTCCTTCCTCCTCCTCCTCTTCTTCTTCTTCTTCTTCTTCTTCTTTCTTCTTTCTTCTTCTTCTTCTTCTTCTTCTTCTTCTTTTTCCTCCTCCTCCTTCCTCCTGCTGCAAGCCTACTTTCTAGCACTGATGATGTTACCTAGTTGGGTCATGAAATGTCTACAAGAAAACCCCCAAGCTCAGACAGCACTAAGGGGCCCCACAGTCCTCCTCCTCCTCCTCCTCCTCCTCCTCCTCCTCCTCCTCCTCCTCCTCCTCCTCCTCCTCCTCCTCAAACCTGACTCCTTTCTAGCACTGATGATGTTACCTAGTTGGGCAAGAAAACAGCTAAACTCAGAGAGCACCAAGGACCCCACAGTCGTTGTCATCGTCGTCCTCCTCCTCCTCCTCCCCCCCCCTTCTAGCTCTGATAATATTACCTAGTTGGGTCATGAAAAAAATGACATAAGATCACTTTTCACACAACCATTGCAGCAGCACCCGATCAAAATTTGGACATTTGGCAACCGGCTCACAGTTACGACGGCCACAGAGTCCTGAGGTCACGTGATCCCCCTTTGGTGACCTTGACCAGCAAAGTCCATGGGCAAGCCAGACTCACTTTACAACTTTGCAACTTCGGCGATGCCCTTAACTACGGCGGCAAGAGCGGTCATAAAATGGCCCTAAACTGGCTTGAACCACGGTCAGACTGAGCAGCATAAAACTTGGGACTCCCTCTGCGTCGCCAAGGCCGTCGCTGGGCAGCACCTTGGGCTAAACCCGGGTTGCCAAACAAATGCTGATCGGCGACTTCGTAGCCTGGCTGGATCCGGGGAGCGCGTTCCCCGGTTGTGAGCAGCCCGTCCTTTGTGTGGCTTTTCCATTCCAAGGGAGACAGATTAGCATCCTTTCCACTTAACATTCCAGCTGCTTTTCCTGGCATTTCGCTTTAATTTTTTTTATTTTTTTTAGAAAAACACTTTTTTTTCTCCTTCCTCTCGGTAACCCCCTTCCAAAACTTTGTCTTGGGGCCGTCACAGATACCCAAGGTAAATCCTCAAATGACAGAAAGCTTTCTTGGTCATTTGGCACCTGCGGAATGTCAGAATAAAGCCCGTTTCGGTCGGAGAGTTCTGGGTGAAAAATGGAGACCTGGGAAGAAGAAGAAGAAGGGGGGAAAAGAAGAGGAAATGCATGTCATTTTTTCTGGGAAGAAATGTGGGGTGGGCAAGGGGGAGGGTTGGGTTCGGTGCCCCCCCCCCCACCCGAGAAGGTGACTAGCAGGAATTTTGCAGGGCTGGCCTGGAGTCAAACTCTATAAACCCCGAATAATGGCTTCTTGATGAGCTTAGCCCGGTGGAATTTGGTGGAATGGTAAAATGAGTTATTTATTTGCGGAGGAATGTTTCACGAGATACAAATTGCCCCGTTGTGGTTTCAATCAATGTTCAGAAGAGTTAGCTAAAAAAAAAAAAAAAAAGGCTTAAAAAACGAAAAACCAAACTGCAGTCTCCAAGAAAGCCTTGCTTGCTGCTGAGTTGGTCTCCGGGCCAGCTTGCTCGTTGCCAACTTCTTCCGAGTCTGAGGGGTCCTCCGTGCTCTTTGAGCCCAACTAGGTAACATCATCAGTGCTAGAAAGGAGTCAGGTTGGAAGAGGAGGAGGAGGGGGAGGGGGAGGAGGAGGAGGAGGAAGAGGAAGAGGAAGAGGAGGAGGAGGAAGAGGAGGAAGAGGAAGAGGAGGAGGAGGAAGAGAAGGAGGAGGAGGAGGAAGAGGAGACGGAAGAGGAGGAGGAGGAGGAAGAAGAGGAGGAGGAAGAGGAGACGGAAGAGGAGGAGGAGGAGGAGGAAGAAGAGGAGGAGGAGGAAGAGGGGGAGGAGGAGGAGGAGGAAGAAGAGGAGGAAGAGGAGGAGGGAGGAGGAGGAGGAGGAGGAAGAGGAGGAGGAGGAAAAGGAGGAGGAGGAGGAAGAGGAGGGGGAGGAGGAGGAGGAAGAGGAGGAGGAGGAGGAAGAGGAGGAGGGGAGGAGGAAGAGGAGGAGGAGGAGGAGGAGAACAACGATGACTGTGGGGTCCTTGGTTCCCTCTGAGCTGGGTTGTTTTCTTGAAGACGTTTCATGACCCAACTAGGGAACATCAACAGTGCTAGAAGAGAGTGGGGTCTGCTCTCAATTTATATTCTAGTGGCTTGCCATGTCAGTGTTGGTAGGATGAGAAAGCCACTAGACCAGTGATGGTGAACGTTTGAGAGACCGAGTGCCCAAACTGCAACCCAAAACCCACTTAGGCATCATCGGGTGCCGGGTGGGTGTGGCCCATTGGCCGGGCGTGGCTGCGGCGGTCACGGCAGACTGGGTGGGACTAAAAAGTTCAATCCATCAATTCCAACTTTGCAAGATCTTTTATTTTCCCGCGAGAAGTTGAAATTGACTGATTGATTGAACCTTTTTTTTTGCACATGGTGGTGGAGGCCTAAAGCGAAAAGGTTTTATCAAACCCAGCTGAAGGCCCAGGACTGGGGTGACGGCGCATGTGCCCACAGACAGGGCTCTGAGTGCCGCCTCTGGCACCCGTGCCATGGGTTTGCCACCACTGCACTAGACTATACATTGAGAGCAGGCCCCATACCCAACTAGGATTGATTAGCTGGCTGAGGAATTCTGGGAGTTGAAGTCCACAAGTCTTCAAGTGGTCAAAGTTGAAGACCCCTGTCTTGGAGGGTCTCAAGGTAATAAATCAGCTGCTGGTCTTTTGTTGCCTTTCCAGGAAGAAGAGTTCATTGACTGGTGGAGCAAATTCTACGCATCCACAGGGGAGCGAGAGAAATGTGGCACCTATTTGGAGAAAGGCTTCGACACCCTGAAGGTAAAAACCCTGGATAGCCTCTGCCTTTGTGTGTGTGTGTGTGTGTGTGTGTGTGTGTGTGTGTGTGAGAGAGAGAAAGCCATTGCTTTGGAGATGCAATTGTCACCTCTGGACTTCTTGCTAGGAATGTCTTGACCTCGGTTTAGGACAGGGGTAGGCCACCTTGGCTCTTTTAGGACTCGTGGACTTCAACTCCCAGAATTCCTGAGCCAGCCATGCTGAGGGGAAAGGGAGAGGTTTCCAAGCTGAGCCAGGCTGGCTCAGGAATTCTGGGAGCTGAAGTCCACGAGTCATAAAGCGGCCTAGGCCTAGGCCAGGGGTGGGCAAGCTTGGCTCTTTTATGACAGGTGGACTTCCAGAATTCCTGAGCCGGCCATGCTGAGGGGAAAGGGAGATTTCCAAGCTGAGCCAGGCTGGCTCAGGAATTCTGGGAGTTGAAGTCCACAAGTCATAAAAGAGCCGAAGTAGCCTTCCCCTGGGCTAGCAGAATGAAATGCTTAGGTGGGCCCTGCTGGCTCTAAATATTAAGATGTCTTAGCCATCAACAGAGGTCACCGTCCTTCAATTTTGGATCCAGCACCTACAAGAAACCTACCCACCTCTGGCCACTTTCCACTTCTTCTTTCAGGTTGGACACTGCTACTTAGAGTTAATTAGTTCTGCTTAAATTATCTTCCTGGTGCACCTTGAGACAATTTCCAAGGTGCTCTTGTATCTTGTGGGCGCAGTTCCTGGACATTGAGCTGCTCCACAGCCTTTGAAGACTGGAACAAAATGTTAGACAAAGTTGGACCTTTGGCTGATCCACTTTTGATCCCTCGGTTCCTTCTTTAAGGAAGGCTTGCACAAAAGCTCAGGTAGATGCTGGTCCAGGTAAACGCTCAAGTAGATGCTGGACTTCATGTGCCCGCCACATCCACTCTTATCACATCCTTCCAGGGAACCTCTTTGCGTATCTTTCAGTGACTTTCAAGAGCCATTGTGCATTTTCCTGGAAAGGGCAACTGTGGGGAATCTGCCAGCTAGGCTGGAAGGTGAGGTTAGTCCAGTGGTGGCGAATCTATGGCACTCGGAGCCTTCTCTATGGGCACACGCACCATCTCCCCAGCCCCGCCTCCCCTTACGGCCCCCTCCTCACCATCAGCCCCCCTGGAGGAGAGTTGCTCCTAGGCGCAGCCCACACGAAACAACGGAGCCAAGGACATGGTAGCTGGGCAGCGGGGACAAGACTCGGCCCTTGCACCCCATTGCACGCATATGATGCTGCGGGGCACAGGTGGAGGGCATGGCCCGCCATGGCGCTGCTGGCTGCCTGGGTGATCTGTGGCGGGCCGTGGAGGTGGTGGGTGGCTCAGTGGGCAGGGCAGAGCAGTGAAGGGGGTGGGGGGGCAGTTTTTGAGCACTCGGTCTCTAAAAGGTTCGCCATCACTGGGTTAGTCTTATATCTCTTGTGACTGTGTAAGGATTCCAAGCTAGGTCCTTGCTTGACTCCTCCTTCTAGCCTAGCTGTCAGGTTCCCCACAGCAATCAAGCTGGGAGATCTCCCTTCAAACCTCTGAGGAGAAGAAGAAACGAAATGCTTTCCATCCCCTTCTCTCCTCAGATCTACGAGACAGAGCTGGAGAACGTCGAAGACTTTGGAGGCCTTTCGGATTTCTGCCACACCTTTAAGTTGTCCCGCGGCAAAGCTCAGGATGACGGCGAAGATCCCACCGTTGTTGGGGAATTCAAGGTTGGCCCATCTCCTTTTGGTTTGATGGCCCTAGTGGACGGTCCTTTATATAGGAGGCAGCTGTGTGCGGCAGCTGCGAAAAAAGCCAACGCAGTTCTAGGATGCATTAACGGAGGGAGAGAATCAAGATCACGTAAATCAGGGGTGTCAAACTCAATTTCATTGAGGGCCGCATCAGCATTGCTGTTGCCCTTGGGGGGCCGGGTGGGTGTGGCCTACTGGCTGGTCATGGATGGAGTGGGTGTGGCCTACTGGGTGGGCATGGCCAGTTCTACATCATTCACGTCAAGGATGCTGTGGGGGCCTGGGCAAGAGTGGGACAGATCTGAGGGTCTCTGGCAGAAGGGGCTGGGACCGGGGCAAGCGCCAAGGCATGGTGCATTTCTTCATTCCTCACAAAGGGTGACCCCTCCCCAGCATGCACCCAGGGGGCGGGGGCAACGCGGCAGGGGCCGGTCCCTCGCTGTTTCCGGACGGCCTTGTGGACCTAAGACTGAATGTGTTTCAGCATAGATGGCCATCACAAAATTGCACATTGGCTCCCGGCCGGCCTGGGCCAGGGCCAAGGCAGTGGGGGGCCTTTACCTCACTGTTTCCAGGATGGCTTCGCGGGCCACGTGAAACCACTTCACGGGCTGCATCCGGCCCCCGGGCCTTGTGTTTGGCACGTCAGACTTAAAGGGTTAATACCATTTTACAAGGCCTTGGTAAGGCCACGCTTGGAATCCTGCATCCAGTTTTGGTTGTCAGGATATAAACAGGGGCACTGGAAAGAGTGCAGAGACGAGCAAAAAAAGAGGGTGCTGGGGGCTCAAACGATTGAAGAACAGTTGCAGGAATTGGAGGCATCTAGTTTAATGAAGAGGAAGACGGGGGGGGGGGGAACACGACAAAGTAGCAGACTTTCAATATTTGAGGGGCTGTCCCAGAGAAGGTCCACCTCTTCTCCAAAGCGCCTGAAGGCAGGACAAGAAGCAACGGATGGAAACTAATCGGGGAGAGAAGCAACCTGGAACTAAGGAGAAACTTCCTGACAGTGAGGACAATTAACCAGTGGAACTCCTTGCCTCCAGAAGTTACGGTTGTTCTATCACGGGAGATTTTTAAAGAAGAGATTGGACAGCCATTTGTCCGGAACTGTATAGGGTCTCCTGCTTTAGCGAGGGGTTGGATTAGAAGACCTCCAAAGTCCCTTCCAACTCTGTCATTTTAATCTTTGTGCGAGAACGGGAGGCGCTGAGTTCAAGTGAGGATTCTCAGCTCAGTAGCAGAAGAAGCAGAAGAAGCCGCAGGCATCACGTTGGTCAAGCTCCTTCGGAACAGCTTGAACAGACGAGAGAGTAATTTAAGGCTCTAGTTCCTAGGGCTTGTAGGGGCAGGGGACGTCATGCTCTGTTTCCGCTCCCCGCATTCTAGGTGTGCAGGGCCCTTTTCTTTGCATCCTTCTGGGCCCAGGTGCTGCCAGCCACGAGTCCATGACCCATACGGGTGGCTGCTATCCCTAGCCCAGGGGTAGGCCACCTTGGCTCTTTTATGACTGGTGCACTTCAACTCCCAGAATTCCTCAGCCAGCCATGCTGAGGGGAAAGGGAGAGGTTTCCAAGCTGAGCCAGGCTGGCTCAGGAATTCTGGGAGTTGAAGTCCACAAGTCATAAAAGAGGCAAGGTTGCCTACGTCTGGCCTAGGCCTAGGCCTCTTTATGACTCACAGACTTCAACTCCCAGAATTCCTAAGCCAGCATGGGGAACTATGGCCACTTTACGACTGGTGGACCAATTCCCAGAATTCCTGAGCCAGCCTGGCTCAGCTTAGAAACCTCTCCCTTTCCCCTCAGCATGGCTGGCTCAGGAATTCTGGGAGTTGAAGTCCTTCAGTCATAAAAGAGCCAAGGTTGCCTACTCCTATCCTAAGTTCTAAGTGTGGCTGGTTCAGGAATTCTGGGAGTTGAAGACTCGTGGACTTCAACTCCCAGAATTCCTGAGCCAGCATGAGGGAACTATGGCCCCCTCAAGACTCCTGGACTTCAACTCCCAGAATTCCTGAGCCAGCCGTGCTGAGGGGAAAGGGAGAGGCTTCCAAGCTGAGCCAGGCTGGCTCAGGAATTCTGGGAGTTGAAGTCCACAAGTCATGAAGGGGCCTAAGCCTAGGTCAGAGATAGGCAACCTTGGCTCTTTTATGACTGGTGGACTTCAACTCCCAGAATTCCTGAGCCAGCCATACTGAGGGGAAAGAGAGGTTTTCATGCTGAGCCATACTGGCTGAGGAATTCTGGGAGTTGAAGTCCACCAGTCATAAAAGAGCCAAGGTTGCCTACCCCTGTGCCAGGGCTATCGTGTCTTTGAATGCCCTCATCAGTGACTGCGCCGGGACTCTTGTCTCCCCACTGGGGACCCTTCCCTAAAGGGACCGTGCTCATTGCTGAGATACTGCAATTCAGGGAATGAAGGTGGGGAGGGAAGAGACCCCTCCCCAATCGAGCTGTCTGCTGCTTGGACCAAGCTTTGTGATTGCTGGGGAGCAATTTCTTCAACGAAGCTCCTTCTGCCGTTGTGGGGCGCAATCAATCCGGCCACAAACGTTGCCAGCTCTAATCAGCTCTTTAATTAATCCCCTGATTAATTTGGGTGGCTCTGCTTGCCTCGGTCAGTGTCTGGTGGCGTCAAGAGGAAAAGGCAGCTTCCCTCTTTCCACTGACGACGGAGGCTCCCCTTGGGCTGGACTCAATGTCCTGTTTCTACACTGGTACGATGGGTTGTAGGAAAAGGGTATTTCCGAGGTCCACCCTCTTTCTTAGGGTCTTTGAAAAAGCTTTAGCTCATCACCTGTCTTGCATAGGTTACATAGACAGCCAGCTTGGCCTAGTGGGGAAGGCGCCAGGCTAGAAACCGGGAGGCGGTGAGTTCTAGTCCCGCCTTAGGCATGAAAGCCATTGGGTGACTTTGGGCCAATCAGCAGAAGACGGTGGGTTCTAGTCCCGCCTTAGGCATGAAAGTCATTGGGTGACTTTGGGCCAATCCCCAGGAGACGGTGAGTTCTAGTCCCGCCTTAGGCATGAAAGCCATTGGGTGACTTTGGGCCAATCACCAGGAGACGGTGAGTTCTAGTCCCGCCTTAGGCATGAAAGCCATTGGGTGATTTTGGGCCAATCACCAGGAGACGGTGAGTTCTAGTCCCTCCTTAGACATGAAAACTGGCTGGGTGACTTTGGGCCAATCACTCACTCTCAACAAGCCCACTTCACAAGATTGTTGTTGTGGGGAAAATAGGGGGAGGAAAGAATATTAATGATGTTCATTGCCGTGAGTTGTTTCTATAAAATAATAAAGGTGGGAAACTAAAGTAAACACTAAACTAAACTAAACAAAAAATAAAATAAAATAAAGTAAAGTAAGGAAAGGTAAGGTGAGGTAAGATGATAAGATAAGATAAGATAAAGATAAGATAAGATAAGATGATAAGAAAAGAAATAAAATAGAATAAAATATAAATAGAATAGAATAAAATATAAATAGAATAGAATAGAATAGAATAGAATAGAGAAAAGGAATAGAATAGAATAGAATAGAATAGAATAGAATAGAATAGAATAGAATAGAATAGAATAGAATAGAATAGAATAGAAAATATGGAATAGAATAAATATTGGAGGATAGAATAGAATAGAATAGAATAGAATAGAAAATATGGAATAGAATAGAATAGAATAGAATAGAATAGAATAGAATAGAATAGAAAATATAGAATAGAATAGAATAGAATAGAATAGAATAGAATAGAATAGAATAGAATAGAATAGAATAGAATAGAATAGAATAGAATAGAATAGAATAGAATAGAATAGAATAGAATAGAATAGAATAGAATAGAATAGAATAGAATAGAATAGAATAGAATAGAATAGAAAATATGGAATAGAATAGAATAGAATAGAATAGAAAATATGGAATAGAATAGAATAAATATTGGAGGATAGAATAGAATAGAATAGAATAGAAAATATGGAATAGAATAGAATAAATATTGGAGGATAGAATAGAATAGAATAGAATAGAAAATATGGAATAGAATAGAATAGAATAGAATAGAATAGAATAGAATAGAATAGAAAATATGGAATAGAATAGAATAAATATTGGAGGATAGAATAGAATAGAATAGAATAGAATAGAATAGAATAGAATAGAATAGAATAGAATAGAATAGAGAAAAGGAATAGAATAGAGAAAAGGAATAGAATAGAATGGAATGGAATGGAATGGAATAGAATAGAATAATGAAATGATAAAATAAAAACGATGCTGGAGGTATTACTCTCTGATACCCAGCGTGCTTCAGGAGTCCCTCTGCAACATCTGGACCACTCCTGGCTCCAGCCTGGAACTGCCGGAGAGACCCCCCCCAAGCAGCCAATGTGGGTGGGAGACTCAAGCCTTTCCTCCCCTTGCAGGGCTCCTTCAAGATCTACCCTCTGCCCGACGACCCCACGGTGCCCGTCCCTCCGCGCCAGTTCCACCAGCTTCCAGCCCGGGGCCCCCAGGAGTGTCTCGTGAGGGTTTACGTCATCCGGGCCTTTGATCTGCAGCCCAAGGATTCCAATGGAAAAGTAAGCTCAGGGATGGAAAACGGGGGGGGGGAGACTCTCCAGGAAGCAGGGTTCCTGTCCGGGAGAGACGCTTCGGGACACGTCAAGGATCTGGGCAAAATTTCTCAGGGGGCGTCTCCTCAATTTCTCAGCTTCTCCTTGGGAAGTTCTTGCCTTCTTCTTCGTTCCGACCGTAAAGAAAGGATGGTGTCCCTGTGGCTCAGGGGATATTGGTGCCCTTTGTGTCTGTGGAGAGTCTCCACCATCCTTGTCTTTGTTTTTTTCTTTGAAAACATTTAGCTTCTCCTCCCAGAAGCTTCTTCAGTTCTTCAGAGCTTAAGAACTGAAGCTTTTCTTGAAATGTTTTCAAGGGGGAACCCCCCCCCCCAAGAAAGTCCAGTTGCCTTTTGGAAAAATCCCCTTTGGGACTTACGCACTTTAGTGGAGGGGTGGGCCATTCATAGCCCCCCTCCCCCCCCCCCCGAGCCCTGTGTGGCCTTTATTTTCCCTGGCAAGCAGTTAGCTGATCTAATGGGGGGAGCAGAGAGGGAGGTGGTGGTGAGGGTCTGTTTATTCTCAGTCGTAATGCAGGCCCCGTCTATTGTCAGCATGTGGCCTACATCAGAATAGTTTTTATAGGTTCTCCTGCTTGAGCAGGGGGCTGGACTAGAAGACCTCCAAGGTCCCTTCTAGCTCTATTCTATTCTGTTCTGTTCTACTCTATTCTTATCATTATTCTATTCTGTTCTATTCTACTCTACTCTACTCTACTCTACTCTATTCCTATTCTATTCCGCTCTTTCTATTCTATTCCTTCTTCTATTCTATTCCTTATTCTCTATTCTATTCTATTTCCTTATTTCTATTCTATATTCCAATCTATTCTATTCTATTCTATTCTATTCTATTCTATTCTATTCTATTCTATTCTATTCTATTCTATTCTATTCTATTCCATTCCATTCCATTTTCTATTCTATTCTATTCTATTCTATTCTATTCTATTCTATTCTATTCTATTCTATTCTATTCTATTCCTATCTTCTATTCTATTCTATTCTATTCTATTCTATTCTATTTATTCTATTCTATTCTATTCTATTCTATTCTATTCTATTCTATTCTATTCTATTCTATTCTGTTCTATTTCCTTATTTCTATTCTATTCTACTCTACTCTACTGTACTCTACTCTACTCTACTCTATTCTATTCTGTTCTATTTCCTTATTTCTATTCTATTATACTCTACTCTACTCTACTCTACTCTACTCTACTCTACTACTCTACTCTATTCTATTCTATTTCCTTATTTCTATTCTATTTCCTTATTTCTATTCTATTTTCCAATATCTATTCTATTCTATTCTATTCTATTCTATTCTATTCTATTCTATTCTATTCTATTCTATTCTATTCTATTCTATTCTGTTCTATTTCCTTATTTCTATTCTATTCTACTCTACTCTACTGTACTCTACTCTACTCTACTCTATTCTATTCTGTTCTATTTCCTTATTTCTATTCTATTATACTCTACTCTACTCTACTCTACTCTACTCTACTCTACTCTACTCTACTCTATTCTATTCTATTTCCTTATTTCTATTCTATTTCCTTATTTCTATTCTATTTTCCAATATCTATTCTATTCTATTCTATTCTATTCTATTCTATTCTATTCTATTCTATTCTATTCTATTCTTTTCTATTCTATTCTATTCTATTCTATTCTATTCTTCAATGTAGGTTCACGTATGCAAAGTTCCTTAATTGGGTAACTCCCAGGTGGGGTTGGACTACTACTCCCATAGGCCTCCACTACCCCAGCCAACAGGACGTTCAATGCATCCAGGGACCACCAGGTGGGGAAGGAAAGTTCTAGGGCAGGGTTGTCCAACCTTGGTCACTTTAAGATCTGTAGACTTCAACTCCCGGAGTTCTGGCTGGAGAATTCTGGCCGTGGAAGTCCACAGGTCTTAAAGGGGCCAAGGTTGGACCGCCCTCTTCTAGGGCTTTCCACGAAGTTCCTCTTTAGTTGCTCAGTCTATTTGCAGGAACCAGTAGAGCAGCGGTTCTCAACCTGTGGGTCGGGACCCCATTTGGGGTCGAACGACCATTTCACGGGGGCCGCTAAACAATGCAGTCTGCCATTTTTCCCCCCTTTTCCTTAGCTGTGCTACTCCCTTTTATTCTATTGGCTTTTGAAAGCCAATAGAATTAGACTCTCTTGAATAGAGTCTAATTCTATTGGCTTTCCAAAGCCAATAGGAATTGTCCAGACTGTCTCTGCCCTGCTGAGCCCGCCAAAAGTCCCATTCTGCAAATGGTGCTGCACCAGTTGAGTAGTCCTCGACTTACGACTGGTTGGGGGGCTCGCGGCATTAAAAAGGTTGAGAACCACTGCAGTAGAGGCAGCATGATGTAGCGGTGAAGGCACAGGAGAAGACCCAAGGGGTGACCTGGGATCATTTATTCTCAAACCAGCCAATCTCCTAAGCTGGTTGTCTGAATGCTTCTGGTGGAGCTATCTAAGGACCGTTTGCCGTCGCTGGCCCTTTCCTGCCTCTTTCGTGGAACTACCGCAAAAGGTCCACCTTGACCCTCTCTGTTTCCTTCTCCCACCCAGTGTGACCCTTATGTGAAGATTTCTGTGGGGAAGAAGTCCCTTAATGACCAGGACAATTACATCCCCTGTACTCTGGAACCGGTCTTTGGAAAGTAAGTCTCCCCATAGGTCCCTGATAGGTTCCTTCCAGCCCAAGAGAGCAGGAGAAGGGGAAGAGGGCAGAGGAGGAGGAGGAGGAGGAGGAGGAGGAGGAGGAGGAGGAGGAGGAGGACTGTGGAGTCCCTGCTGGTCTCTGAGCTTGATTGTCTTCTTGCAGACATCTCATTACCCAGCTAGGTAACACCATCAGGGTAGAATTGCTGAACCATTGAAGCAATTCCGTAAAAATCCCAGCCCGTGTTCCTTTCTGCTGACTTGTGTGCTTCTGCTTTCGGTAGGATGTTTGAGCTGACTTGTACATTGCCCGTGGAGAAGGACTTGAAGATCACCCTGTACGATTATGATCTCTTGTCCAAAGACGAGAAGATCGGGCAGACCGTTATTGACCTGGAGAACCGCTTCCTGTCCAGATATGGGGCTCGTTGTGGTCTTTCCCAGACTTACTGCATGTGAGTACTTCTGGACGGTCCTATAAAACCTATTCATGGAAGGAGAAGCAGGAATTTGGCCCATCTGCTAAGGTGGAGGACCATCCTGTGGGTGGCATCTCAGACTCTTCCTGGGTTCCCGTGGCCTTTTAGATGCTGGACAATCACTTAAATATGAGCCAGCCGTGTGCTGCAGCTACCAACAAAGGCCAACACAGTGCTGGGCTGCATTAACAGAGGGATAGAATCAAGATCATGTAAAGTATTAATACCACTTTACAAGGCCTTGGTAAGGCCACACTTGGAATACGGCATCCAGGTTTGGTCATCACGATGTAAAAAAGATGTTGAGACTCTAGAAAGAGTACAGAGAAGAGCAACAAAGATGATTAGGGGACTGGAGGCTAAAATATATAAGGAACGGTTGCTAGAATTGGGGATGTCTAGTTTAACGAAGAGAAGGACGAGGGGGGACAGGATAGCATTATTCCAGTATCTCAGGGGCTGCCCCAAAGAAGAGGGAGTCAAGCTGTTCTCCAAAGTGCCTGAAGGCAGGACAAGAAGCAACGGATGGAAACTGACCAAGGAGAGAAGCAACCTGGAACTAAGGAGAAACTTCCTGACAATGAGAACAATTAACCAGTGGAACCACCTGCCTCCAGAAGTGGTGAATGATCCAACACTGGAAGTCTTTAAGAAGAGACTGGACAGCCATTTGTCCGAAATGGTATAGGGTTCCCTGCCTGAGCAGGGGGTTGGACTACATGACCTCCATGGTCCCTTCCAACTTTTTTATTATTATTATTATTATTACTACTATTATTATTATTATTTTGGATCATCGCACAGTCAGCCAGATGCTCAGACTGGATTTGGCATTTTGTCTACCTATCGAGTCCTTACCCAGGACCTGGGATAGGCAGATGTGGATGTTTGATGGTATTACAGATTTCGTTGCAGGATGGAAGCAGTTCCTAGTAAGGCCGCCTTTTGCAATTGATTAATCTTGTTGGACTTGATCTGTAGTAACAGATCATTATTTCTTTGTTTTCAAACACTGTGTATCTGCGACCGGTAAACACCTTTTCTTCCAGTAGTTCTGCAGCTGCTGTATTATTATTATCGATCATCGCACAGTCAGCCAGATGTTCAGACTGGGTTTGGCATTTTGTCTACCTATCGAGTCCTTACCCAGGACCTGGGATAGGCAGATGTGGATGTTTGATGGTATTACAGATATCGTCGCAGGATGGAAGCAGTTCCTAATAAGGCCGCCTTTTGCAATTGACTAATAGCGAATTTGTCAATGCCAATTGTGTTCAAGTGGTGCTCCAGTTGTTTTGGGATTGCACCCAAGGAGCCTATGACTATTGTACTACCCTTGCTTGCTTTTGCCACAGTCTTTCTATTTCTATTTGTAGGTCTTTGTATTTTGTGATCTTCTCCAGTTCTTTCTCGTCTATTCTGCTGTCTCCAGGCACTGCCACGTCCACTATCCAGACTTTTTTGTCTTTCTTATCGACAGTTGTTAAGTCTGGGGTGTTATGTTGCAGGTGCTTGTCTGTTTGACTTCTGAAGTCCCAGAGCAGTTTAACTTTATCATTTTCTATGACTTTCTCTATTTTATGATCCCACCAGTTTTTGCTTACAGGCAAATGATATTTTTTGCAGATCTTCCAATGTACCATTGTTGCTACTTTGTCATGCCGCTGCTTGTAATCAGTTTGTGCAATCTTCTTGCAACAGCTTACCAAGTGGTCCACTGTTTCTTCAGCTTCTTTGCATAGGCGGCACTTACTGTCTGTTGCTGTCTTCTCCATTTTGACTTTGTATGCATTTGTCCTTAAGGCTTGGTCTTGTGCAGCCAGAATTAGTCCATCGGTCTCTTTCTTCAATTTTCCTGCTCTTATTATTATCTGAGGTAACTTAGTGGTGGGAGAGACTTTTCCATGGAGGACACGCCAGATCCAGCCCCATCCTATGTAGCTAAACATGACGACAAGCGAAAACTTACGAGAGTCTTCCGATTGCCCAAGGATGAAGTACAGGTAGTCCTTCCCTTACAACTATTCATTTGGCGACCATTCAGAGTTACAAAGGGCATGGAAAAAAAAGGGACTTAGGACTATTTTTCACACGTGCAGCATCCCCGTGGTCACGTGATCAACATTCAGACATAGGGCAACTGGCTCGTATCTATGACGGTTGCAGTGTCCCAGGGTCCTCTTTTTGTGACCTTCTGACAAGCAAACTCAAGGGAGAAGCCACTTAACATCCATGAAACTAACTTAACAACTGCAGTGATTCAGTTAACAACTTTGGCAAGAAAATGGGGCAAAACCCACTTAACAAGTGTCTCACCCAGCAGCAGAAATTTTGGCCTCTATATCAGTTCTATCTCAGGGGTCTTCCAACTTGGCCCTTGGATGACTTGTGGACTTCAACTCCCAGAATTCCTCAGCCAGGCACGTTGATTGAGGAATTCTGGGAGTTGAAGTCCACAAGTCATCAAAGGATCATAGTTCCCTCATGCTGGCTGAGGAATTCTGGGAGTTGAAGTCCACTCCTCTTAAAGTCCATATCAGGGGTCTTCCAACTTGGCCCTTTGATGACTTGTGGACTTCAACTCCCAGAATTCCTCAACCAGGCCCACTGGCTGAGGAATTCTGGGAGTTGAAGTCCACAAGTCATCAAAGGATCATAGTTCCCTCACGCTGGCTGAGGAATTCTGGGAGTTGAAGTCCACTCCTCTTAAGGTCTGTATCAGGGGTCTTCCAACTTGGCCCTTTGATGACGTGTGGACTTCAACTCCCAGAATTCCTCAACCAGGCACGCTAGCTAAGGAACTCTGGGAGTTGAAGTCCACTCCTCTTAAAGTCCATATCAGAGGTCTTCAAACTTGGCCCTTTGATGATTTGTGGACTTTAACTCCCAGAATCCCTCAACCAGGCACAAATCATCAAAGGGCCAAGTTTGAAGACCCCTGCTTGCGAACTTCAACTCCCAGAATTCCTCAGCCAGGCACACTGGCTGAGGAATTCTGGGAGTTGAAGTCCCCAAGTCATCAAAGGGTCATAGTTCCCTCACGCTGGCTGAGGAATTCTGGGAGTTGAAGTCCACAAGTCATCAAAGGGCCACGTTGGAAGACCCTTGATCTATACGCTGCCCAGACCTGGCAGGCAGTTGGACCAAGGACGCGTTGAGGTTCCTCTGCTTTATCGTCCTGTTTCTCCCCTTCCAGTTCTGGACCCAACCAGTGGAGGGACCAGCAGCGCCCGACGCAGCTCCTCCATCACTTCTCCTTGCAGCAGAGCGGCAAACCTCCCGTTTACAAGACTGACCAGATCGTCTTTGGAGATGAGGTGTACTGCCTCTCGGATCTAGGTAAAAAAACACACAGGCCCCACCCGTCTGCTTCCTTGTAGCTTCAGCGTGCCTGGCTGAGGAATTCTGGGAGTTGAAGTCCACAAGTCATCGGAGGGCTAAGTTGGAAGACCTCCTGGTGTCCAGTCTCCTGCTTGAGCAGAAGGTTGGACCAGAGGAGCCTCAACGTTCCTTCCAACACTTGTTATTCTGTATATCAAGGGTGACGGAGTCTTCCAGCTTTCCGACACCTCTTTTGGATCTCCCAAAAGACAACCCCTCCTCTTTGGGGTCTGGGTGGGCTGCAGAGAGCCTTGTGCTTGTTAGCTCCGGCCAGCAGAGAGAGACATTGTCCCAGGGCTGAGCCATGGCAAGGACAGCCAAGAGGTCCCACATAGAACAGGCAGAAGAGACTTTGCCTTAGCAGATTCCCTATTTACGTTCATGCTTGCAGGCGTTTCTGCTCATTTTGGATTGCGAGGTTGGATCGCTTCAGTCTTACTGTTGTGGTGGGAGGGGAAGGGGAGATGGGCTTCCCAGAGGTCAGCCAAACTGCTGTGGTTATGGAAGTGATTCTTCAATCTGTAGAAGGCCCAAGAGCAAGGCGGGAGAGGGGTTTACTCACTGTGAGGGTTTAAAATAGAATAGAGCTGGAAGGGACCCTGGAGGTCTTCTAGTCCCGCCCCCTGCTCAAGCAGGAGAACCTATACCATTTAGACAAGTGACTGTCTAGCCCAGGGGTGGGCAACCTTGGCTCTTTTATGACTGGTGGACTTCAACTCCCAGAATTCCTGAGCCAGCCATGCTGAGGAGAAAGGGAGAGGTTTCCAAGCTGAGCCATGCTGGCTCAGGAATTCTGGGAATTGAAGTCCACCAGTCATAAAAGAGCCAAGGTTGCCTACCCCTGGCCTAGCCTCTTCTTAAAAATCTCCAGTGATGGAGCACCCACGATTTCTGGTGGCAAGCTGTTCCACTGGTTAATTGTCCTCACTGTCTGGAAGTTTCTCCTTAATTCCAGGTTGCTTCTCTCCTTGATCAGTTTCCAATCATTGGTTTTTGTCCTGCCCTCTGGTGCTTTGGAGAATAGAATAGAATAGAATAGAATAGAATAGAATAGAATAGAATAGAATAGAATAGAATAGAATGGAATGGAATGGAATGGAATGGAATGGAGGGGAGGGGAGGGGAGGGGAGGAGGAGAGGAGAAGAGAAGAGGACAGGACAGGACAGGACAGGACAGGACAGGACAGGAAGAACAGAATAAGGAATAGAATAGAATAGAATAGAATAGAATAGAATAGAATAGAATAGAATAGAATAGAATAGAATAGAATAGAGGAGAGGAGAGGAGAGGAGAAGAGAAGAGAAGAGAAGAGAAGAGAAGAGAAGAGAAGAGAAGAGAAGAGAAGAGAAGAGAAGAGAAGAGAAGAGGACAGGACAGGACAGGAAGAACAGAATTACAGAATAGAATAGAATAGAATAGAATAGAGCTGGAAGGAACCTTGGAGGTCTTCTAGTCCAGCCCCCCACTCGAGCAGGAGAACCTATACCATCTCAGACAAGTGACTGTCCAGTCTCTTCTTAAAAATCTCCACTGATGGAGTTTCCCATGATTTCTGGTGGCAAGCTGTTCCACTGGTTAATTGTCCTCCCTGTCAGGAAGTTTTTCCTTAATTCCAGGTTGCTTCTCTCCTTGATCAGTTTCCAACCGTTGTTTCTCGTCCTGCCCTCTGGTGCTTTGGAGAATAAGCTGACCCCCCTCTTCCTTGTGGCATCCCCTCAAATACTGGAACGCTGCTGTCGTGTCTCCCCTCCCAGTTGGGCCGATGGGTGAAACCTCTGCTTTTTCTCTTGGATTCAGAGGAGACCAAGCCCCCACACCCCCACCTGGGTCCTGTGGAGGAGCGGCTTGCCCTGCACGTCCTGCAGAAGCAAGGCCTGGTCCCTGAGCACGTGGAGACGAGGCCGCTGTACAGCTCTCTCCAGCCGGACATTGAACAGGTAGAGTTGGCACGGAGAGGTTGGGGGCCTTGGAGAAGCTTCTGGGGTCTTCGCCTTTTTCAATCTCCAGGCTTCCAGTCAAGTATCCGAGAGATTTCTGCATCTAGGCAATTTACTTCCTGGTGTAAAGGAGGCAACAGGCTGCTCTAAGCATGTGGATGCTGATGGCAGAGGGTCCTATTGTGGGAAGAATGTATACATTTATATAAATGGGTTTGGAATATTATATATCGTCTGTCTCCAACAAAATGACTGATTAACAGCCCCCCCCAAATCTTTTCAGACTTGTAGCAAACCTAAGAATTAATTAAACATTTTTATTTCAGATGGTGAACACACACAAAAGCAAACACACAACACTCAGCACAATGTAAACCTAGCGATAATACTCACAGTTCAAACGAAGAAACGCAATCCACATCACTTGATTTAATGAACCCCCTTCTCTGGGGTCAGCATGTACACGCCCCCACACCCTTCAAGTGTCAGTGTAGAGATCAGCACCTGCACAACTTCCACACCCCGGACAACTTGCCCCATCAACCAATCTCTCTGTACAGCATTTCCTCTGTAGCTGCCTCCGTAGGCAAACCTCTATGCTTTGGGGAATAAATAAATCTCATTTCCTCACAGCTCTCTGGATTTCACTTTTATTTATTCTTGTGCAAGCTTGGCTTGAGTTTATTCTTCTGACACTATGTCCAGGCTTCACGAGTTCCCCCAGAGATAGCAATAGCAATAGCACTTAGACTTATATACCGCTTTATAACTTTCTCTAAGCAGTTTACAGAGTCAGCCTGTTGCCCCCCAACAATCTGAGTCCTCATTTTACTGACCTCGGAAGGATGGAAGGCTGAGACGACCTTGAGCTGGTCAGGATCGAACTCCCAGCAGTTGGCAGAGTTAGCCTGCAATGCCGCAGTCTCACCACTGCGCCACCACAGCTCATCTATCAATATATATAGTAAAAATAAATAAACGCGAACACCAGGATAAAGTTAAACTAAAAACGTTTAATAACGTTTTTAACATGGTGAGCTTTCGTCGGTCAGCACTACCGACATCATCAGAGCTTAAAAATAGGTCAATGGGAGTCTCTTTTTATAATACTGGCCGGGTTTGCGCACGGCTCCTGGACCTAGTCATTGGTCCACCCAGTAATCCTGATTGTTTAATTCCTAGGAAACGCGCTACCGGTTCAGCCGAAGTGGTGCGAACCGGCTGAATCCCACCACTGGATGGATAGATAGATAGATAGATAGATAGATAGATAGATAGATAGATAGATAGATGATTGCTATTGCAATAGCATTTAGGAGAGAAGCAACCTAGAACTAAGGAGAAACTTCCTGACACTGAGAACAATTAATCAGTGGAACAGCCTGCCTCCAGAAGCAGTAAATGCTCCAACACTGGAAGTTTTTAAGAAGAGACGGGACAGCCATTTGTCTGAAATGGTGTAGGGTTTCCTGCCTGAGCAGGGGGTTGGACTAGATGACCTCCAAGGTCCCTTCCAACTTTACTACTATTACTATTACTATTACTTAGACCAGTGTTTCCCAAACTTGACAATTTTAAGGCATGAGGACTTCAACTCCCAGAATTCCACAGCCAGCAACGCTGGCTGTGGAATTCTGGGAGTTGAAGTCCACATGCCTTAAAATTGTCAAGTTTGGGAAACACTGACTTAGACTTATATGCACAGTGCTTTTCAGCCCTCCCTAAGTGGTTTACAGAGTCAGCCTTTGGCCCCCAACCATCTGGGTCCTCAGTTTACCGACCTCGGAAGGACGGAAGGCTGAATCAGCCTTGAGCTGGTGAGAACTGAACCCCCCGCCGGCAGTCAGCCGAAGTAGCCTGCAGTGCTGTCTTCTAAGCCCTGCGCCACCACGGCTCTTAGACAGGAATTGCCTGGACAGGTTGGTTGGTCTTCCACAGGGATTCCACGACAGACACCCCCATTTTAGTGCAGGGCGTCTGAGCTCCTGCACGCCGTCTGGCTACGAAGCCAGGAAGTTGCATTCCAGGGCCAATCCTGGCCAAGAGAGCCCTCTTCTCTGATTCCTGGCCTCCCCTTTCATTACAGGGCAAACTTCAGCTCTGGGTGGACCTGTTCCCAAAATCGCTGGGGCCACCGGGGCCGCCGTTCAACGTGACCCCGCGGAGAGCAAAGAGGTAACGACTCCCCCCTCTCAAACTTTTCCCTGCACGTGCCTTTCCCCATAGACTCGTGTTTCTCCACCTGAACCCCATCTGGGCTGTTGCCTTCAGGTTCTACTTGCGTTGCATTGTCTGGAACGCCCAAGACGTCATCTTGGATGACCTGAGCATCACCGGTCAGAAAATGAGCGACATCTACGTGAAAGGGTAGGTAGCCCAAAGCTTCATCCTGACACGGGTTCCTGTCCACTTCTCGTAGGTGGAGATCCTCCATCATCCAGGTCACGGTGATCCCAGAGGTCTTTTTTCCAAAGGGCAACTTTGGAAGATCTTGGGGGTTTTCTTTCCCTTGAAAATGTTTTGCTTCTCCTCCAAGAAGCTGAAGTTCTCGTCCAAGAACGGGATGAGAATGACAGCGTTAGCGCCGCGACAACTGAAAAGCTGTAGCCATTTTACCTTTTGCCTTCTTTGGTTTTGTTGTTGTTGTTGTTTGGTATTTTCAGATGGAGGGGGGAATGCTTGAGCTATTTCAGTTAGCCACAACCAGGGGTAGGCCACCTTGGCTCTTTTATGACTTGTGGACTTCAATTCCCAGAATTCCTGAGCCAGGATGGGGGAACTATGGCCCCTTCATGACTCGTGGACTTCAACTCCCAGAATTCCTGAGCCAGCATGGGGGAACTATGGCCCCTTCATGACTCGTGGACTTCAACTCCCAGAATTCCTGAGCCAGCATGAAGGAACTATGGCCCCTTCATGACTCCTGGACTTCAACTCCCAGAATTCCTGAGCCAGCATGGGGGAACTATGGCCCCTTCATGACTCCTGGACTTCAACTCCCAGAATTCCTGAACCAGCATGAGGGAAACTATGGCCCCTTCATGACTCCTGGACTTCAACTCCCAGAATTCCTGAGCCAGCCTGGCTCAGCTTGGAAACCTCTCCCTTTCCCCTCAGCATGGCTGGCTCAGGAATTCTGGGAGTTGAAGTCCACGAGTCATAAAAGAGCCAAGGTTGCCTACCCCTGGCCACAACAATTGCAGCTGTGTGAGAATCAAGGTCAATGCTAGAAAAAGTTGTGGCGGGCTGAAAAGTTGGGAGGAGAACCCTCGTTTTAGAATGATTGGTGATTGTGATTTATGACAGCCTTTCTGGGCGGGAAGGAACTTTAGTCTTGGGTTCACCTATGTAAGTGCCGATACTTTGTTCCCTAAATAAAATGTTCTGTGAGGAAGACATCTTTGCCTTGAAGCTCTTTTACTTGGTTTTATCTATCGGAACCGTGGCAGACAAACACATTTGGGATGACTCTTTGACAAGCGCGCTCTCTTCTTTGTGATGTTGTGGCTGATGGTCTTCTTCTGCGGCTCGCAGGTGGCTGGTTGGTTATGAGGAGAACAAGCAGAAGACAGATGTGCACTACAGGTCTCTTGGTGGTGAAGGCAACTTCAACTGGAGGTTCATCTTCCCCTTTGATTATCTCCCTGCTGAGCAGGTCTGCTCTGTGGCGAAGAAGGTGAGCGTCCAGACAGGCCCAAATGACCTTTGCCAGAGCTCCACAGAGGCTCAAATGTTGCCGGGTCTGATGTCGACGGGTCTGGGGGAATCAGACTCTCTAAGTCAGTGGTTCTCAACCTTTTTAATGCCGCGACCCCCAACCGGTCGTAAGTCGAGGACTACTCAACCGGTCGTAAGTCGAGGACTACTCAACTGGTGCAGCACCGTTTGCAGAATGGGACTTTTGGCGGGCTCAGCAGGGCAGAGACAGCCCGGACAATTCCTATTGGCTTTTGAAAGCCAATAGAATTAGACTCTATTCAAGAGAGTCGATTCTATTGGCTTTCAAAAGCCAATAGAATAAAAGGGAGTAGCACAGCTAAGGAAAAGGGGGGGAAAATGGCGGACTGCGTTGTTTGGTGACCCCCGTGAAATGGTCGTTCGACTCCAAATGGGGTCCCGACCCCCAGGTTGAGAACCGCTGCTCTAGGTACTCAGAGTGATAGCTTCTCAAGCAGTTCTCCGCTTGCAACTCGCTCTTTTTCCCATTTTCTTTTGCCTCCCGTCCTTTGATTATGAGATACAGTCAAATAAAAAAATATATATCCTCACCCAAAGAGCGAAGCTGGAGTGGAATGTTACTTTGTGATGATCACAAGTATGAAATTAGGGTCGGGATGTAAATTGCTGCATACGTTGTTCCCTACACAATAGAAGATAATATTGGCAGCTCAGGGTTTAACTGTGGGGTCCTGGATGCTCTCTGAGCTTGGCTGTTTCCTTGCAGACGTTTCATGACCCAACTAGATAACATCATCAGTGCTAGAAGGGAGTAGGGGAGGAGGAGGAGGAGGAGGAGGAGGAGGAGACTGTGGGGTCCTTGATGCTCTCTGAGCTGGGTGGTTTCCTTGCAGACGTTTCATGACCCAACTAGGTAACATCATCAGTGCTGGAAAGGAGTGGGGGAGGAGGAGGAGGAAGGGGAGGGGGGAGAGGAGGAGGAGGAGGACTGTGGGATCCTTGATGCTGTCTGAGCCTGGCTGTTTTGTTGCAGACATTTCATGACCCAACTAGGTAACATCATCAGTGCTAGAAGGGGGGGGTTGCAGAGAGGAGGAGGAGGAGGAGTTTAAAAACATCTGCTTGTTTTTATGTAGATGTTTCATTACCCAACTAGGTAACATCATCAGTGCTGATGAGAACATTTGCAGCTCAGGATTGGACTGTGGGGTCCTTGGTGCTCTCTGAGTTTGGTGGTTTTCCTGCAGACATTTCATGACGCAACATCATCAGTGCTAGAAAGGAGTGGGGTTCGCCCCCTATTTATACGAGAAGAAAGTGGGGTTTGTTCTCCCTACAGAGAGTTTGCAGTGAAATACAGAGGTAGCCAATCTAGAACTAAGCAAAATTTCCTGAGATTGAGAACAATTAATCAGTGGAACATCTTACCTCCAGACGTTGTGGAGGTTTCCAAGAAGAAATTGGACAACCGTTTGTCTGGAATGGCATAAGGTCTCCTGCCATGGGCAGGGGGTTGGACTAGAAGACCTCTAAGGTCCCTTCCAGCTCTATTTCTATTTCTATTCTATTCTGTTCCGTTCCATTCCATTCCATTCCATTCTATTCTATTCTATTCTATTTCCTTATTTCTATTCTATTTCCTTATTTCTATTCTATTCTATTCTATTCTATTCTATTCTATTCTATTCTATTCTATTCTATTCTATTCTATTCTATTCTATTCTGTAATTTTATACTATTCTGTAATTCTTCCATATTCTATTCTATTCTATTCTGTTCCGTTCCGTTCCATTCCATTCCATTCCATTCCATTCCATTCTATTCTATTCTATTCTATTCTATTTCCTTATTTCTATTCTATTCTATTCTATTCTATTCTATTCTATTCTATTCTATTCTATTCTATTCTATTCTATTCTATTCTATTCTATTCTATTCTATTCTATTTCATTTCTATTCTATTTCCTTATTTCTATTCTATATTCCAATATCTATTCTATTCTATTCTATTCTATTCTATTCTATTCTATTCTATTCTATTCTATTCTATTCTATTCTATTCTATTTTCTTATTTCTATTCTATTCTATTCTATTCTTGTTATTCTGTATTCTGTTACTTAATGGAGAACATCGCTGCAGTCTTGCTTGCAATGACTTCTTCTCTATGTTCCAATGCAGGAACATTTTTGGAGCTTGGACAAGACAGAGAATAAAGTCCCACCCCAGCTGGTCCTTCAAATCTGGGACAACGACAAATTCTCCTTCGATGATTACCTGGGTGAGTGGTGAACCCAGGGTGGCCAAGGTAACTTTTTTAAATTCCTCTCTATAAATATCTTGCTGCTTAATTGTCCTCTGCGTTCTTCTCCCTTTTCCCCCCCAACATTCCAGGCTCCATCCACTTGGACCTCAACTGCATGCCAAAACCAAGCAAGACCGCCGAAAAATGCAACTTGGATCTTCTGGAGACTCGGGAGAGAGACGTCTCGCTTTTTGAGCAGAAGACGGTCAAGGGATGGTGGCCTTGCGTGGCCGAGCAGGAAGGCACAAAGATCATTGCGGTAAGTCTTCCGATCCTGCTTGTTCTCAGAGGGACAGTGTAGTATGGGGCTTCCTGCCGGAGCAATGGATTGGACTAGAAGATGAATGATTGTCTCGTCTCTTCTTGAAAACCTCCAGTGATGGAGCACCCACAACTTCTGGAGGCAAGCTGTTCCACTGGTTAATTGCCCTCACTGTTAGGAAGTTGCTCCTTAATTGCAAGTTGCTTCTCTCCTTGATGAGTTTCCATCCGATGCTTCTTGTCCTGCCTTTATGGGCTTTGGAGAAGAGCTTCTTTGGGGCAGCCCTTCAAATACGAGAAGGCTGCTATTATGTCACCCCTGGTCCTTCTGATCTGGTTATTTCACAGAGCTAATGGTGCTCTGTGGAGCTAATGGTGACAAGGTTTTGACTCATGACGTTGGGTTCTTAAAACATAGAACATAGAACAATAGGGTTAGGAGAAACTTCTCAACTTGGAGGTGTTCTAGTCCAACCCTCTGCTGAAGCAGGAAACCCTCTGCTATTCTGCTGTTTAGTCTCTACTTAAAACCTCCAGTGATGGAGGACCTACAACTTCTAGAGGCAACTTCCATGCTACTGATTAAACGTCCTCACTGTTAGGAAGTTTCTCCTTAGTTCCAGGTTGCTTCTCTCCTTGATGAGTTTCCATCCGCCGCTTCTTGTCCTGCCTTCTTCAGGGGCTTTGGAGAATAGCTTGACTCCATCTTCTTTATGGAAGCACCTCAAATGATGTTATTGTTGTTAGTTGGGAAGTCGTGTCCGACCCATCGCGGCCCCATGGACCACGTTCCTCCAGGTCTTCCTGTCCACTATCATCTTCTGGAGTCCATTGAAGCTCACGCCGACTGCTTCAGGGACTCCATCCAGCTACCTCCTTCTCTGTCGTCCCCTTCTTCTCTTGCCCTCCATCTTTCCCAGCATTAGGCTCTTCTCCAGGGAGTCCTTCCTTCTCATTAGGTGGCCAAAGGACGAGTTTCAACTTTAGGATCTGGCCTACTAAAGAGCAGTCAGGGTTGATCTCTTAACATTGCTATCATGTCACTCCTAATCCTTCTTTTCTCTAGACTAGCCATACCCAATTCCTGCAACCGTTCTTCATATGTTTTAGCCTCCTGTGCCCTCATCATCTTTGTTGCTCTTCTCTGCACTCTTTCCAGAGTCTCAACCTCTTTTTTACATGGTGTGGACCAAAACTGGATGCCCTATTCCCAGCGTGGTCTGACCAAGGCCTTGTAAAGTGGTATTAGCACTTCACGTGATCTTGATTCTTTGATTCTAGATTCTTCGCCTGACTTCTGACCACATCTATTTAAAGGGAGCCGAACCTTTTCCAACTTTGGAAGGCTCCGTAAAGCGCTGGGATTAGGCCCAACTGCTGTGGCTTGTCACCGAGGCAGGGAGGGTTGAAAGAATAAAAATGGCAGGCACCGCGGTGTGATTGGACAGCTGCCCTTTTTCCCAGGCTGCTGTAAGGGAAAAAAAACATGTGAACACCAAAGAAGTCTCAAGCCTGCCTCAATTATGGGTTCGGGAATCGGAGGAAAGCAACTTCAGAAGTTTGATTTCAGTTCCATGAGGTTTCTGAGCCCTGCTTGGGCTGTGGTCTCCTGCCAGCAAGACGGGAGGTCTAGAACTGGATGACTTTTCAGGCATGTCTAGAAGGCAAGTGGCAGGCCATCGTCCCCCAGTTCTGCTCTCGTTCAGACTTGCAAAAAGTCCCCGAGGTTTTCTAGGCAACCTCGTCCCCTCCCCTTCATTCTGGAGAAACGTCGAAGCCTCCAGAAGGCAGGTTCAAGAATGAGGTGTCTATGGAGAAGACACTTCCATGTCCACATGGTCCAAAACAGTGGTTCTCAACCTTTTTAATGCCGCGACCCCCAACCAATCGTAAGTCGAGGACTACTCAACCGGTCGCAAGTCGAGGACTACTCAACTGGTGCAGCACCGTTTGCAGAATGAGACTTTTGGCGGGCTCAGCAGGGCAGAGACAGCCTGGACAATTCCTATTGGCTTTTGAAAGCCAATACAATTAGACTCTGTTCAAGAGAGTCTATTCTATTGGCTTTCAAAAGCGAACAGAATAAAAGGGAGTAGCACAGCTAAGGAAAAGGGGGGGGGGGAAATGGCAGAGTGCGTTGTTTGGCGACCCCCGTGAAATGGTCCTTCGACCCCAAATGGGGTCCCGACCCACAGGTTGAGAACCACTGGTCCAAAAGGTCCCTACGAAGCAATAAGGGAAGGCTTTCTTCTTAGCAAGCCTCCGTTCTCCTTCACTGCCTCAGGAAGATATGGAGCATTGAGATCAAAGCATAAATTGCTGTAACCTGCAACATGTTGGTCTACTTAGAACAGGGGTCTTCAGACTCGGCCCTTTTATGACTCATGGACTTCAACTCCCAGAATTCCTCAGCCAGACACACGTGCTGGGAGTTGAAGTCCATGAGTCATAAAAGGGCCAGGTTTGAAGACCTCTGACTTAGAACATAGACCATCACGGCTGGAAGGGTCCTTGGAGGTCTTCTAGTCCAACCCCCTGCTCAAGCAGGAGATCCTATACCATTTTACAAAAAAGTGGTGGTCCCGTCCCTTCTTAAAAGTCTCCTTGAAATGCCAAGAATTGGATCTTCTGCACGCCAATGAGGTGACCTACCATGGCTTCTAGTCCACAAGTGATCAATCCTTGAGGACATCTCTGGGTTCTCAAATGTGGCCTTGCCTCACCTCACCTCTCGCTTTCTCCCTCTTTCTGCAGGGCAAGTTGGAGATGACGCTGGAGATCATCAACGAACAAGAGCATGACGAACGGCCAGCTGGGCTGGGCCGGGATGAGCCCAACATGAACCCCAAGCTAGAAGACCCAAAGTAAGAGGTGCCAGAGAGGTAGTGGGGTGGTTTGGCTCAATCTCTTTGGAGGTCGCTGAAGAGAATGAGGAGAATTGGAAGGGAAAATCTGTGAAGTAACGGTGTGTTCCAACATGGCTGTCTCTCACATATGGCCATGCTTGGGGAAGAGGAGAAAATGGAGAAAGAAATGGATGCATGACAATAATATCACCGAGTCTACGGCACGGGTGGGTGTCCAACCTTGGCAGCTCTAAGACTTGTGGACTTCCCAGAGTTGAAGTCCAAAAGTCTTAAAGTTGCTGGCTAAGGAGTTCTGGGAATTGAAGTCCAGAAGTCTTAAAGTTGGTGGGTGAGGGATTCTGGGAGTTGAAGTCCAGAAGACTTAAAAGTTGCTGGCTGAGGAATTCTGGGAGTTGAAGTCCAGAAGTCTTAAAGTTGCTGGCTGAGGAATTCTGGGAGTTGAAGTCCAGAAGTCTTAAAAGTTGCTGGCTGAGGGATTCTGGGAGTTGAAGTCCAGAAGTCTTAAAAGTTGCTGGCTGAGGGATTCTGGGAGTTGAAGTCCCGAAGTCTTAAAAGTTGCTGGCTGAGGGATTCTGGGAGTTGAAGTCCAGAAGTCTTAAAAGTTGCTGGCTGAGGGATTCTGGGAGTTGAAGTCCAGAAGTCTTAAAAGTTGCTGGCTGAGGAATTCTGGGAGTTGAAGTCCAGAAGTCTTAAAAGTTGCTGGCTGAGGGATTCTGGGAGTTGAAGTCCAGAAGTCTTAAAAGTTGCTGGCTGAGGGATTCTGGGAGTTGAAGTCCAGAAGTCTTAAAAGTTGCTGGCTGAGGGATTCTGGGAGTTGAAGTCCAGAAGTCTTAAAAGTTGCTGGCTGAGGGATTCTGGGAGTTGAAGTCCAGAAGTCTTAAAGTTGCTGGCTGAGGGATTCTGGGAGTTGAAGTCCAGAAGTCTTAAAGTTGCTGGCTGAGGGATTCTGGGAGTTGAAGTCCAGAAGTCTTAAAGTTGCTGGCTGAAGGATTCTGGGAGTTGAAGTCCAGAAGTCTTAAAGTTGCTGGCTGAGGGATTCTGGGAGTTGAAGTCCAGAAGTCTTAAAAGTTGCTGGCTGAGGGATTCTGGGAGTTGAAGTCCAGAAGTCTTAAAGTTGCTGGCTGAGGGATTCTGGAAGTCCAGAAGTCTTAAAGTTGCTGGCTGAGGGATTCTGGGAGTTGAAGTCCAGAAGTCTTAAAGTTGCTGGCTGAGGGATTCTGGAAGTTGAAGTCCAGAAGACTTAAAAGTTGGTGGCTGAGGATTCTGGGAGTTGAAGTCCAGAACTCTTAAAAGTTGCTGGCTGAGGAATTCTGGGAGTTGAAGTCCAGAAGACTTAAAAGTTGCTGGCTGAGGGATTCTGGGAGTTGAAGTCCAGAAGACTTAAAAGTTGCTGATTGAGGAGTTCTGGGAGTTGAAGTCCAGAAGTCTTAAAGTTGCCAAGGTTGGAGACTCCAGGTGTTCTTGACTTAGTCCAATTTCTTTTCCACCAGAAAATAGAGACATGGTACTAGGAAGGGCTGCCAGCTGAGATCAAAGGCAGGCTTGGCGCCCTGGCCCTAACTGCCCACCCTGGCCCCTCTGATGGGTTTGGGGGTCTCATGTCAGGTGATCTTGACGTCCTCCACCCACTTAGATGTTCTTCGTTGCAGGCGGCCTGAGACCTCCTTCCTGTGGTTCACCTCACCCTACAAGACCTTGAAGTACATCTTGTGGAGAAGGTTCAAGTGGGTCTTTCTCATCTTCCTCCTGGTCTTCATTGTCTTGCTCTTCCTGGGCATCTTCATCTATGCCTTCCCGGTAAGATCACGGGGGCTTCGGTCTTCACCCCTTCTTCTCTCTTTCTTCCATTTCTTCCTCCCTTTCCTCTCCTTTCTTCCCTCCTTCTCAGCCTCTTTCAGCATCTCCTTGACTCTGTCCTCTTCTGTGCCTGAGACCTTGGGAGCAGCTCCTGCGAGCCCAGGGGAAGCTTCTTAAAATCCTGCTTGCCCAATGTAGCACACTCTGGTGGGGAAGGTTTGCCTCCTCTCCAGAAAGTTGGACAGAAAACGTTTAAAGAAATATTTAATTCATTTATGTGGATTGGAAAAGATTGCTGCTCGGGGCCTTTACTTGTGTGAGAGTAGATGACCTTCAAGTATCCCTTCCACAGCTTTGTGGCTGTTATCAATAGAATAGAATGGAATAGAAATAGAAATAATAGAAATAGAATAGAATAGGAATAGAATAGAAATAGAAATAATAGAAATAGAAAAGAATAGAATACAATGGAATAGAATGGAATGGAATAGAATAGAATAGAATAGAATAGAATAGAATAGAATAGA
This sequence comes from Crotalus tigris, assembly GCF_016545835.1. Lineage (NCBI taxonomy): Eukaryota > Metazoa > Chordata > Lepidosauria > Squamata > Viperidae > Crotalus > Crotalus tigris. The sequence continues at coordinate 677,402 of NW_024100685.1, forward strand.
ATAGAATAGAATAGAAATAATAGAAATAGAATAGAATAGGAATAGAAATAGAAATAGAAATAGAATAGAATAGAATAGAACAGAATAGAATAGAAATAGAATAGAATAGGAATTAGAAATAGAAATAGAATAGAATAGAATGGAATAGAATAATAACTTTATTGTCACTTTAAATATATACTAATCAGCATACATTAAAACGAGATTTGTTGCATACAGCTCTCAAAGGATAACCACCTCCAATAGACACTGCATAGACATGACAATAAAATAAATAAATAAAAGTATGCCTATGTATACATGCACACATATACACACATATGTGGCCCAGAGAAACTACACAGTCCAGTTTGCATGTGTTCCTATACGTGGCGAGAAAAAACAAACCTTGTGAATTGTCCAGACGGATGGCGGAGGGAGCAAAGCTGTAGCAGAGTCACGGAGCCACTTCTGGCTCCCCTCTCCCCATTTTTTTAAGCAGAGGCACCCAGCCAGGGTCATCCTTGCCCTCCCCCCCCCCCCCGCTCAGCAGGGCTGGCTGCTCAGAGCCCCTCAAATGATGGGGGGGGGGCTGGGCCTGGAGTTTGGGATGGAGCAGGAGAGCATTGGAAACCCCATCTATGCAAAGTCTGGGCAGCCTCTTCCTGCTTTTGGAAAGCCACCGAGGCATGTCCTGGAATTTCTCTTCTCTGGATGAGGCCTTTCCTTCCCTCCCCAGATTTTGAGGTTGCTGACTTGAACGTCTCACCCTGGATCTGGGTCTTCGGGCTGTTCTGTTCCACATTATTCTTTGGCAACCCCACAAGTGGGGGGGGAGGGCAGGGGGAGGGAGGGGTGTGTTGGCGAAGGGACTCTGAAGCCAGGGATGTCCCGGAAGGCAGCAGGGAGAGTTCATCTCGGAATGGGTTCATCTCGGAATGATTGTGTTCCAGTATCTGAGGGGCTGCCCCAAAGAAGAGGCAGTCAAGCTATTTTCCAAAGCGCCTGAAGGCAGGACAAGAAGCAACGGATGGAAACTCATCAGGGAGAGAAGCAACCTGGAACTAAGGAGGAATTTCCCAACAATGAGGACGATTAACCAGTGGAACTACTTGCCTCCAGAAGCTGTGGGTGCACAATCAAAAAAGAGATTGGACAGCCATTTGAGCAGGAGGGTATAGGTGGGGTGGGGGGCTTGGACCAGAAATTCTCCAGGGTCCCTTCCAGCTCTGTTATTCTGTCCAGAAATTGTGGGTGCTCCATCACTGGAGGCTTTTAGGAAGAGACTGGAGCAGGGGTAGGCAACCTTGGCTCTTTTATGACTCGTGGACTTCAATTCCCAGAATTCCTGGGCCAGCCACGCTGAGGGGAAAGGGAGAATTTTCCAAGCTGAGCCGTGCTGGCTCAGGAATTCTGGGAGTTGAAGTCCATGAGTCATAAAGCGGCCTAGGCCTAGGCCAGGGGTAGGCAACCTTGGCTCTTTTATGATTCGTGGACTTCAACTCCCAGAATTCCTGAGCCAGCATGAGGGAAACCTTGGTTCCTTCATGGCTTGTGGACTTCAACTCCCAGAATTCCTGAGCCAGCATGGGGGAACTATGGCCCCTTCATGACTCGTGGACTTCAACTCCCAGAATTCCTGAGCCAGCATGAGGGAAACCTTGGTTCCTTCATGGCTTGTGGACTTCAACTCCCAGAATTCCTGAGCCAGCATGGGGGAACTATGGCCCCCTCATGACTCGTGGACTTCAACTCCCAGAATTCCTCAGCCAGCCTGGCTCAGCTTGGAAACCTCTCCCTTTCCCCTCAGCATGGCTGGCCCAGGAATTCTGGGAGTTGAAGTCCACGAATCATAAAAGAGCCAAGGTTGCCTACCCCTGAGTTAGTGACACGGTTGTGAAGGGAATGCAGCTCCCCCCCCCAGTGACTTTGCTGGTCAGAAAGTCGCAAAACCTGAACCCAGGACGCGGCAACTGTCACAAATACAAGTCGGTTGCCCAGCCTCTCAATTTTGATCACCTTGATGCTACGATAGTTGTTAAGCATGAAAAAATGGCCCTGTCCCCTTTTTTTTAGTGCCGCTGTAACTATGAACAGTCACTAAACAAACTGGGTAAGCTGAGGACTGCCTGTGGCTCCCAGTCAGATGGAGGAGCTGCTCAGCGCCAGACGCAGCCTCAAAATAACAGCTGCAACGTTCTGGCGGGCAAGCCGGGAAAGTCACCCTGATGGGGAATGAATTAGAAGGCGGTCAGGGCTCCAGCAGAGAGAACTGCTAAGCCAGCATAATGACAAACCTTCATTTCATCGCCCCCCCTGCCCCCCAGACTCAAGGAGAGCTTTGGAAGCCGGCACAAACGGCAGTTTATTATGTTTGGGGTGACCCTGCTCCCCGTCTCTGCTCCTCGGCTGCTGCTGGCTGCGGTTCTCTTTCCAGGGCTGGTTTTTTTCTTTCTTTCTTTCTTTCTTTCTTTCTTTCTTTCTTTCTTTCTTTCTTTCTTTCTTTCTTTCTTTCTTCTTTCCTCTTTTTTACTTTTTCCTCTCTTTCTTTTTTCTTTTTTCCTTCTTTCTTTCTTTCTCTCTCTTTCTTTCTTTCTTTTTCTTTCTTTTTTCCTCTTTCTTTCTTTCTTTCTTTCTTTCCTTCTCTTTCTTTCTTTCTTTTTCCCTTTTTCTTTCTTTCTTTCTTTCTTTCCTTTCTTTTTCCTCTTTCTCTTTTTTCTTTCTTTTCTTTCTTTCTCTTTCTTTCTTTCTCTTTTTTTCTCTTTCTCTCTCTTTTTCTTTCTTCCTCTTTTTTCTTTTTCCTCTCTTTCTTTTTTCTTTCTTTCTTTCTTTCTTTTTTCCTTTCTTTTTTCCTTTTTCCTTCTTTCTTTCTTTTCTTTTTTTCCTCTTTCTCTTTCTTTTTTCTTTCTTTTCTTTCTTTTTTCCTTCCTTCCTTTCTTTTTCCTCCTTTTCTTTCTTTCTTTCTTTCTTTCTTTCTTTCTTTCTTTCTTTCTTCCTTCCTTCCTTCCTTCCTTCCTCCCTCCCTCCCTCCCTCCCTCTCTTTCTTTCTTTCTTTCTTTCTTTCCCTTTCTTCAGCCCGCCTTAATTCAATCCAGTGGGTTGGGAAGGGAACCCCCTGCCTGCACGGCGTGTGTGTCTGAATCAAAGCCGGGCTTCAGGAGAGCTTTTTCCAACTCTGTCAACGTGTCCATGAGCCTGGCTCCCCCAGGAGGGAAAGAACGGAGGCTTTCTTTCGATGTGTGCAACCGGCTCCTGGCGGGGAGGCAGCCTGCGGCAAAGAGGGGGGGGAGGAGAGGATCTGGCTGAACCTTCTCCACAATCCACCCGACCCCAGCTGGGAGCCCACCGGCTGCTTCCAACAGGCCAATAAACCTGTGTTACAGCAGGATGCAGAATAAGAGAATACCAGAGTTGGAAGGGGCCTTGGAGATCATCTAGTCCAACCCCCTGTTCAAGCAGGAGAACCTATACCATCTCAGACAAGTGTCTGTTTAGCCTCTTCTTAAAAACCTCCAGTGATGGAGCGCCCACAATGTCTGAAGGCAACTTCTGTTCCACTGGTTAATTGTCCTCATTGCCAGGAAGTTTCTCCTTAATTCCAGGTTGCTTTTCTCCTTGATCAGTTTCCATCCATTGCTGTTTCTTGTCTTTGCCCTGAGGTGCTTTGGAGAACAGCACGACCCCCTTCTTTGACCCCTTTTCTTTGTGGCAGCTCCATAGATATTGGAAGAACCGTTGGTTGTCGTTGTTGGTGATGCAAAGAAGAAGATGGGACCGAGACATGTCTGGGTTTTAGGCAGTGGTCCTCTGCATGGATGCCACTTCCGCTGGGCCGTTCTCAGCCCGGGAGACCTCTCCCGGGCTTCCAGAAGTGGCATCCACGCACTCCCAGCGGTCCGTTCTGGGCCTTGCGAAAAAGGGCTAGGGGTTCAACCTCATGGTTTCCTCATAGAATACTTGGAGTTCAAGTCGTGATAGGTTTCCTGTCTGAGCAGGGGGGGGTTGGACTAGATGGCCTCCAAGGTCCCTTCCAACTTTATTATTATTATGGATCATCGCACAGTCAGCCAGATGTTCAGACTGGATTTGGCATTTTGTCTACCTATCGAGTCCTTCCCAAGGACCTGGGATAGGCAGATGTGGATGTTTGATGGTATTACAGGTATCGTCGCAGGATGGAAGCAGTTCCTTATTATTATTATTATTATTATTATTATTATTAATCATTGCACAGTCAGCCAGATGTTCAGACTGGATTTGGCATTTTGTCTACCTATCGAGTCCTTACCCAGGACCTGGGATAGGCAGATGTGGATGTTTGATGGTATTACAGATATCGTCGCAGGATGGAAGCAGTTCCTAGTAAGGCCGCCTTTTGCAATTGACTAATAGCGAATTTATCAATGCCAATGGTGTTCACGTGGTGCTCCAGTTGTTTTGGGATTGCACCCAAGGAGCCTATTACTATTGGTACTACCCTTGCTTGCTTTTGCCACAGTCTTTCTATTTCTATTTGTAGGTCTTTGTATTTTGTTATCTTCTCCAGTTCTTTCTCATCTATTCTGCTGTCTCCAGGCACTGCCACGTTATTATTATTATTGTTGTTGTTATTATTATTATTATTAATATAGTTTGGGTGCAGATCAAGGTGCTGGTTGTCCCCTGTACAGTTTTTCATGACCCATAAAAAGCCACAGATCTCTGCAGGGTTCCATTTATGGTGGAGCTGGCCCTTAGTAGGAGAAGATGGATCCCACCACAGATCCCTGTTCTGATTGGTATTGCTTGGCCTTGACTCCCCAGTGGTTCTTCTCTCCTCCCTGCAGAACTACGCGGCCATGAAGCTGGTGAAGCCCTTCAGCTGAAGCCCCCCGCCTCCTGGATCCGGGCAGGAGACAAAGGAGAGGAGACCTACCAAGATTTCAGAGACCCCCTCTCCCCCTCCCACAACTGCGTGGAAGGAAGGAGCACCGACGCTGCCTTGTAGACACCGCGCTACTGAGATGAAGCCAAAACCTTAAAACTGCCCCTCCCCACTTTGTCCCCAATGCTGCTCAGGTGACCTGGCTGGGCTGAATGTACCAAACTGCCTGACCACGATCTCATCTTCTCAAGCACCTTGAACTGCACCCCTTTCTGGCGATGCTTGAATGTGACTATCACGACCTACAAGGTGCCCTGTAGAAGACCCCTTCAGAAAGCAGAAGGGTGACCCAGAAAGGGAGAAGACCAGGGCATCCAGCAAGGGGTCAACCATTCAAAACTGGCCACTTTTCCACATCACAGGCTTCCTTGGATGCCTTGGACCCTCGCCCGGGTTGCTTGAGCAGAATTCCCTTCCAGACGTTGGGGCTACAATTCCTATCATCCCCCCCTGGGAGAAAAATGGGGATGAGGCCCAGAACGGCTGTAAGGGGGAGTGTCAACTCTTTCTAAAGCACCTTCCTTGCCATGCCCAGCGCAGGAGATACCCCCCACCCCACCCCATCCTTAGGCCCAATTTCATTAATCACGGTTGGTAAATGCAGACCTGACTTCTGCAGCAACAAAGATCTGCAGACACCCACAGACACAGCCCAGTGTTGGGGGCACAATTCTGCCTGGTGGAGGGCTTTTAGACATTTGGGTGTGTGCAAATTGTGCACAGGTAAAATGGGAGATGGTCTATTTCAGGGGTCTTCCAACTTGGCCCTTGGATGACTTGTGGACTTCAACTCCCAGAATTCCTCAGCCAGGCACGTGTGCCTGGCTGAGGAATTCTGGGAGTTGAAGTCCACAAGTCATCCAAGGGCCGAGTTGGAAGACCCCTGGTCTATTTGCACACGTTCCGGGTTCCACCTTTTCTAAGTCTTGCTACTTGTTACTTCCATCCTTTTCGGTGTTCGACGGACATCACGAGGACACGTAAAAGACGGCCGGGCCGTTTCCCGTCCTTCAGGTCACCTACGACTGGACGGTAAGATGCTGAGATAAACTGGAAGCTTGAATTCTGTTTTTTAAGGAAGGCAAAAAGCCAACTTCCTCTTTCCAGACAAGAATCAGGGTGGAGAGACGTCAAAGCAAGAGGCAGTCGTGATTCGAGGCTTTCTGGAAAAGTCCTCCAGTTTGTAAGAAGACGGTGAAATTCCCGAGAAAGTCACCCCAGGCCCTTTCATCCGCAGCGTCCATCCCTGGGGGATCGTCCCCCAAAATTGTAATGATGACTTCATACCAACACAGGCAGTCCTTGACATATAACTGCTCGCTTACGATAGTTGCTAAACAAGTCACCGCATATGGTCATAAGTCCAAATCCATGGTTATTTTATTTTTTTGCTCAGAAAGGGCGGAAAAGTGATCCCCTGGCCACGGGATACTGCAAATGGCTTCAAAATACGCGCTGGTTGTGCCCAAAATGCAACCATGTGGCCACAGGCCGTGGTTCGGCCGTTGTAACTTTGAGGACAGGTCATTAAGTAACGTGTTTTTGAGTCCACTGCAATTTCAAATTAGATTAGATAACCTTTATTGTCATTTTTTCCTGTGGGCACAACGGTACACATTAAAAATGAAATTTAGTTGCTTGCCCTCAAGTGTACACATACCTAGCACATATGTATGTGTACATACAGTAGTGGCCAAAATTGTGGAAATCTTTCGGGAAAAGTGTATTTTTGAGGTTTGATGGCTAATAACACCTACTTTTTTTGGAGTAGTATCATAAAATTATACATCAATGGAAAGATAATTTAATCAAGAACGTAATGCAACAAAGTTTGTTCAATTATCTGTACTGTATTCTATGAAACGTTATAGCCAAATAACCAGAAAAAGGAAGCACACTCAGGTTGATCTCAGGTAGCTTTCCTTCATCTGATTTTAGCCAATGAGCATGAGTGTTTAGAGAGCCAATCAGGTGTCATCTTGTTTTGGCCATGAGCCAATCAGATCACAGTAGGATCCAGTGATTGATGTCCTGTATTGAAGGTGAGAGGAGGACATTTGTCGGTGTGTTATGTGATGGCTATCAAGTTGGTTGGGGTTTTTTTGTGTTCTTTCATTTAGTGAGCTTGCAAAATCTAATAAAATTAAAGTCACGGTGCAAAGAGTTGACAGGTCGCCCAGAAAGCGATGTAAAATAATATTATTAAGTGAACAAGGCTACAATTATAAAAAAAATTAGAAGAAGGATGGATGGAAACTTAACCAAACATGGCATTTCTACTGTACAGTTTTTTCAAAAGGTTTCCACAAGTTTGGCCACTACTGTAGATAACCTTTATTGTCATTTTTTTTTCTCCTGTGGGCACAACGGCACAGGTTAAAAATGAAATGTAACTGCTTGCTGTCAAGTGTACACATGCATAACACACATGTATGTGGACATACATACCTAACACAACACACAACATAAATGGTTGTAAGTTGAGGACTGCCTGTGTCCTTCCCATTAAGTTAAGGATGTCCCGTGTCTTCATTTGCCAACACGTGCAAATTTTGTGACTTTCCACAATTCATCTCGAGCGACGCGTGTCCTGATTTTGCTGGAAAAGCTGCCTCTGGTGCCAGACAAGTTGACACACACACCCCCCCAACCACAGACCCACACCCACACCCAGGGCTCATGGGTGGGCCAGCCCGATCTTCTCCATCCTAATCTGGGCCCAGACAAGCCGCTGCTGCTGCTGCTGCTAAAGTGGCCCGGCTGAGCAACTTGGTTTTGCTTCCGGGATTTTGACTATCGGACTCGGTTCTCCAAACAAATTCTCTCCTGGGTTCAGAGAAAACCCCTTCCTGGTCTTTGTACATTCATCCAGGGAAGGGAGACCGTGCACCGCTCTCCTTGCCACAGAAGGGAGGACCCCCCACCAGCCAACTCACCACGGGACAACTGACCCTGGGACAAGTTAACCGTCCCATTTGATTCTTTAAAATCAATTATGAAAAAAAAAAATCTTAATTTTTGCCATTCCCATTTCATCCTTAGCATAACTGAAACTTGGAATTAGTTTATTGTCACTTTAAAGCAGGGGTCTTCCAATGTGGCCCTTTGATGACGTGTGGACTTCAACTCCCAGAATTCCTCAGCCAGGCACGCGTGCCTGGCTGAGGAATTCTGGGAGTTGAAGTCCACACGTCATCAAAGGGCCACGTTGGAAGACCCCTGATATAGACTTTAAGAGGAGTGGACTTCAACTCCCAGAATTCCTCAGCCAGCATGCCTGGCTGAGGAATTCTGGGAGTTGAAGTCCACACGTCATCAAAGGGCCACGTTGGAAGACCCCTGATATAGACTTTAAGAGGAGTGGACTTTAACTCCCAGAATTCCTCAGCCAGCGTGCCTGGCTGAGGAATTCTGGGAGTTGAAGTCCACACGTCATCGAAGGGCCAAGTTGGAAGACCCCTGCTTTAAACGTACGCAAATCGGCATACATTCAAATGAAATTTTGTTGTATACAGCTCTACAAGAATCAACATTACATAATATACACTATGACAAAAAAAAAATTGCATATACCCACCACCCACATCTATGACACCAGAGAAACAGCAATGTCTAATTCGGATGTATTTCGTCCCTCCTTTTTCATCCTTTCTTGAATCATTCTATTCCACCCTGTCTTCCCTATTAGTGTAACTCCTGCCCTGCAACTTGGCAAGTTGTCCTGTTGTGAGTTGGCTGTGGTGAACGGGCCACCTCAGACACAAACCAGAAGCCAGATCACACAATCCGCTCGTCAGTTGTTCTGGCTCCAGGTCTGTTAGCCAGGGAGGGGGGGGGGCAGCGTGTTTCCCTTCTCCCCTGTATCTGCCTTCAAAGCAATATTCCCATTTGCAATACAGCTACTCAAGAGATGCTATTAAATCTGGATGCTGGCAATACTTGGTGGTCCAGAGCCTGAATCGGGAGTGGGGGGGGGGGACAGGTGGGTGGGTGGGGAGGAGAAGGGGGGGTCTGGATGTGCAATCATATTCCAGGCATCGGATTCCACTTATGAGAAGAGCCAGCCAAGATCTGGCTGGTTTGATTGGTCTCCTTAGCACGGGGCAAAGCCCTGGATGTGTCCTGAGTGGGCGCACCTCAGTGGCCTTCACCTCCCCCCTCCCTGATTTTTCCCCTCCCTCCAGGGCCAAAGAAACTCACTCCCGGCGTGAGAAGCTTCTGCCAAAACACGTGGAAATATACAGACACGTTCCTGTAAGCCAGGGGTCTCCTAGCTTGGCAACGTTAAGGCTTGTGGACTTCAACTCCGAGAATTATAATTTATAATAATAAATTTGGAAGGGACCTTAGAGGTCATCTAGTCCAACCCCCTGCTCAGGCAGGAAACCCTATATCATTTCAGACAAATGGCCGTCCAGTCTCTTCCTCAAAACCTCCAGTGTTGGAGCCTCTACAAGACAAGTTGTTTCATTGATTAATTGTCCTCCCTGTCAGGAAGTTTCTCCTTAGTTCCAGGTTGCTTCTCTCCTTGGTTAGTTTCCATCCGTTGCTTCTTGTCCTGCCCTTCTGGTGCTTTGGAGAAGAGCTTGACTCCCTCTTGTTTGGGGCAGCCCCTGAGATACTGGAACACCAGCCAGCATGGGGAATTCTGGGAGTTTGAACACATCGCGGAACACATAACGGAACACATCTTGAACACCTAGCGGAAAAAGGAAGTTTGGGAGTCCACAAGGTTGATGCTGTAGGGCAAGGATCGCCAACCTTGGCAACTTTCAGACCTGTGGACTTCAACTCCCAGAATTCCCCAGCCAGCTATGCTGGCTGGGGAATTCTGGGAGTTGAAGTCCACAGGTCTGAAAGTTGCCAAGGTTGGGGACCTCTGCTGTAGGGAACAAAACTGTGGCGCAATCTGGATGTTCTGCTTCGGATGTTGGGATGGTTTTAGAATAAGAGAGAATTTGGGGCTGGGGGTGGGTGGGGTTTTTACTCTACTTTGGACCTGAATGTCATTTGTATTTCTGTGGAGTGAAAGCTCTTGCTGGTTAAAGAGTGGTAGTAGGAGTAGAACTCGGAGCATGGATAATTCAAACCACATGCAATTTCTGCTGCTGCTTTGGATGAACTATTACAGCAAAGAAGCTTTAGAGACCATGCAAGCAATATCCAGTCCTCGTCAGTGTCGGCTTGTGATGGATGCTTCTCCCTCTGTGGCCCAGCGGGAGGTCCAGAGGCTATAAAAGTGGGGGTCTGGGGGCTTCTCCTGCGGCCCTCTCTCACCACCATTTCCCCCAGCACTAACAAGGAAGCTGCTTGCATTTGCTTTCCATTTCCAGTCTACTCCACAATTGGGGCATTTCTCAACTGTAGTGGTACACCTGTTTAGAGTGTTAGATTAGGTGGAGGGAGGGAGGGAGGGAGAGGAAAGAAAGAAAAAAAGAAAGAAAAAGAAAAAAGGAAAGAAAGAAGGAAGAACAGAAAAAGAACAAAAGAAAGAAGAAAAATAAAGGAAAGAAAGAAAGGAAGGAAGGAAGGAAGAAAAGACAAGAAAGAAAAAGAAGGAAAGAAAGAAAAAAGAAAGAAAGAAAAAGAAAAAAGGAAAGAAAGAGAAGGAAGAAAAGAAAAAGAATGAAAGAAAGAAGAAATATAAAGGAAAGAAAGGAAGGAAGGAAGGAAGAAAAGACAAAAGAAAGAAAAAGGGAAGAAAAAAAAAGAAAAAAGGAAAAAAAAGAAAGAAGGAAGGAAGAAAACAAAAAGAAAGAAGAAAAAGAAAAAAGAAAAGAAGGAAGAAAAGAAAAAAGGAAGGAAGAAAAGAAAAAGAAAGAAAAGAAAAGAAAGAAAGGAAGGAAGGAAGAAAAGAAAAAGGAAAGGAAAGAAGGAAGGAAGAAAAAAGAGAAAGAAAGGAGAAGGAAGGAAAAAGAAAGAAAAAAAGAAGGAATTAGAAAGGAAGAAAAAATGAAAGAAAGAAAAGAAAGAAAGAAACAAAAAAGGAAGGAAAGGAAGGAAGGAAGGAAACAGGAAGGAAAAGAAATCAAGAAATACAAACCCAGACAACACACTGTTTGCTAAATATTGATGGCGATATGTAAAATAAACCCAATAAAACATATTTTTTTTTAAAAAAATAAAATCAGGAAAGTCCAGTTGCCTTTTGGGACCCCCTTGACTTGGAGGATGGAGCCTCTCCTGGACCGGAATCCTCGTGATGCTGGTGTTTCTGTGTCACGTCCCCTTCAGACCCCCCACGTTCCCCGTCTTCAGTCCAGATAAACAGACCATTCAGAGACCATTTTAATATTAATTTTACTCTTTCAGCTTTTAATGCCTTTCAGTCTTAACAGTTCTTTTTGCCTGTTATTTGCCTGTTATTTGCCTGTTATTTGCCTGTTATTTAGGATATTGCAAAGCCAACAGGGATGCCTTGGGGGGGGGGGAGAGAGAGAGAGAGAGAGAGAGAGAGAAAGAGAGAGAGAGAGAGACGGGTGATGTACAAATTGAACAATTGAGCCAGCGCAGCAAAATCTCAACTTACGACAGTTCATTGAGTGACCGTTCAAAGTCACAACGGCACTGAAAATAGTGACCTAGGACCATTTTTACGACCGTTGAAGCATCCCTGTGGTCCCATGATCAAAATCCAATGGCTTGGCAACCGACTCGTATTTATGACGGTTGCCGTGTCCCCTTTTGCGACTTTCTGACAATCATAGTCAATGGGGAAGCTGGATCCGCTTAAAAACCAGGTTTACTAGCTTACCGTCACTGCGGGGATTCGGTTAACAATTGTGGCAAGAAAATGCAGCCAAACTCATTTAACTCCGTTGTATTGATTTGCTTATCCAACGTACGTATCTATAAACCGCTTTCCGCATCAACAGCTACCGTCAAGCTTCCTTCGTTCAGAAACCCTGGTTCACTCTGGTGCGTGATGTTGGCTAGCAGAACGCCTTACATTAGGGCAAGAGACCCCCCCACCCCCCCGAAGGAGCAATGGGAGGGTGGTGGAGGTTCAACCAGCCTGTGTGTGTGTGGGGGGGGGGGTTCCTTGGCAATCAAGAAGGAAGAAGGAACTTCTGGTCTTCTGATCTCACCCGTCGTGCCTTGATCTTGTCCCTGCAGACACGTCATCGTGTGTACCAGCGAGGGGGGATCTGCACACACACACACACACACACACGCTGCATTCATTAGCCCCCCAAATGGGGGGGGCTGTGTGTGTTTGGGGAGGGAGGCTTAAATTTCAGGCTGGGTTCCACCCCTTCTGGGCCTGCAGCACTCCTGTTCAAAGGGAAGTTCTCAAGATCTTTGGTGCACCTGCCAGGTTGGGGGCCCTGGGTTTTCCTTTGAAGAAGAGAGGGCTGGTTTTTGGGTCTGGCTGCTCTCCCCCCACCCACCCCGTCTTTGAAATCAGCCTGCCTGGAATTCCCAGCTTCCCGATCCACGAGGTTTCTCAAATAACCAAGTTTGCAAGTTCAGAAGGAAGAAATCTTCCCGCGAGGATTGTGTCGGAGTGAAGCGAGCGTGTTTTGGTCGGGACGGCAGAGCCGATTTCTGAAAGGCGAAGGCAAGAGTTGGGGTCGGGTCCCCCAAAGTGCTTTTTTCCAAAAGGCAACTGGACTTTCTTGAGGGTTTTCTTTGCCAACATTTCGCTTGGCATCCAAGAGGGTTCTTCAGTTCTGACCGGGGTCAAGGTTACTGTCAGCGTTGGCCGGATGTACACAAGACGTTCTTCAGCTCTTCTCTGGGGGCTCTTTTCTTTTTTTCTAACTCGCTGCCTTTCCTCTGATGGCTTAGAAGAAAGAGCGTCCAGGTGTTTCCAGGTGCAACTGAAAAAAGCTTTCTTGTTTAAGGCGGCGCTAGAACTCACCGTCTCCTGGTGATTGGCCCAAAGTTGCCTACCTGGCTTTCATGCCTAAGGAGGGACTAAAACTCACCCTCTCCTGGCGATTGGCTCAAGATCACCCAACCGGCTTTCGTGCCTAAGGTGGGACTAGAACTCACCGTCTCCTGACGATTGGCTCAAGGTCACCCAACCGGCTTTCGTGCCTAAGGCGGGACTAGAACTCACCGTCTCCTGGCGATTGGCTCACCCAACCGGCTTTCGTGCCTTAGGCGGGACTAGAACTCACCGTCTCCTGGCGATTGGCTCAAGGTCACTCAGTCAGCTTTCGTGTCTTAGGCGGGACTAGAACTCACGGTCGCCTGTTTTCTAGCCTGGCATCTTAACCACTAAACCACCTGCAGGAAAAGAAATACGACCGTCTCTTGATCCAGTTGACCTTTTCATTATAGGCTTCCGTTTTTCTGCCTCGCAGACTCGTAAAGCCGTGTCAGATCCTGCAGGGAAGACTGAAGGATCGCTAGTCCCCGACTTACGATCCCATTTGAGTCCAACATTGCTGTTGCTCAACCAGATAGTTGTTAAGTGGGTCTTGCCCCCATTCTACAGCCTTTCCTGCGACGGTTGTTAAGTGAATCGCTGCAGCCGATAAGTTAATAACACGGTCATTAAGGGAATCTGGCTTCCCCCTATTGACTTTGCTTGTCAGAAGGTTGCAAAAGAGGATCACATCACACACACACACACACACACACACACACACACACACACCGGGATGGCGCAACCGTCACAAATGTGAGTCAGTTGTCAAGCATCCAAATGTAAATCAGGCAACTACGGCGATGCTGCTATGAGAGTCGTGTGAAAAATGGCCCAAAGTCATCTTTCCAGTGCTGTTGTAACTTCGAGCAGTCGCTAAACGAAAACGTTGTAAGCCGGGGACTAACTGTAGGAAGGCCAGTGTGAAAACTTGGACCGGGCGCCAACGTCTTTCTTTTGCCCTGAGACCTGGGAGGGTGCCGGAGGGGGCAGGGTGCCAACCAGGGCCTTTGGCAAGGGCCGCAAGCAGGATTGCTGGCTAGTTGGAGACCCCGAGGCTGCCTCCCCCCTCCCCCTGCCCCCTCCTCCTCCATCTTGGCATCCCAGCCCTCTCCCCCTCCTCCCACCCCCCCCATCCCATAACTTTTATTTGTTTTCCATCCGCCCCATCCTTCCAGTTCTCGGTCCCACTTTGGAACCAGCCTGCAGCGCTTCTGTTTTCCATCACGTCTTTCAACAGGCGCGGCTGGCTTTCAGCTCAGCAAAGGGGTCCGGGGTGAGTGGGGGAGGAGAGGGAACTGCTGCCTGACGTGGAGTTGAGACCCCCCCCTACCCCCCCCCAGTAGCCTATAGCCCAGGGACTGTGGGGGGCAGGTGACTGCTCCAATACTGGAGGTTTTTAAGAAGAGACTGGACAGCCATTTGTCCGAAATGGTGTAGTGTCTCCTGCCTGAGCAGGGGGTTGGACTAGATGACCTCCAAGGTCCCTCCCAACTTTATTATTATTATTATTATTATGGATCATTGCACAGTCAGCCAGATGTTCAGACTGGATTTGGCATTTTGTCTACCTATCGAGTCCTTACCCAGGACCTGGGATAGGCAGATGTGGATGTTTGATGGTATTACAGATATCGTCGCAGGATGGAAGCAGTTCCTAATAATAATAATAATAATAATAATAATAATAATTATTATTATTATTATTATTAACAACTCCCTGTGTCCCCCAAAGTTGCTTAATATCACCAAAGATGATTAGGAGACTGGAGGCTAAAAGATACAAGGAATGGCTGCTGGAATTGGGTCTGTCCAGTTTAATAAAGAGAAGGACAAGGGGGGACATCATAGCAGTCTTCTAGTATCTCAGGGGCTGCCCCAAAGAAGAGGGAGTCAAGCTACTCTCCAAAGCACCTGAAGGCCAGACAAGAAGTAACGGATGGAAACTGATCAAGGAGAGAAGCAACCTGGAACTAAGGAGAAACTTCTTGACAGTTAGAACAATTAATCAGTGGAACAGCCTGCCTCCAGAAGCGGTGAATGCTCCAACTCTGGAAGTTTTAAAGAAGAAACTGGACAGCCATTTGTCTGAAATGGTATGGGGTTTCCTGCCTGAGCAGGGGTTGAACTAGATGACCTCCAAGGTCCCTTCCAACATCATCATCATCATCATCATCATTATTATTATTATGGTGCGAGGCAGAAAGAGAGGACGGGGAAAGAAGATGGGATGGAGAGATGATGATGATGATGATGATTATGGATCATCGCACAGTCAGCCAGATGTTCAGACTGGATTTGGCATTTTGTCTACCTGTCGAGTCCTTACCCAGGACCTGGGATAGGCAGATGTGGATGTTTGAGGGTATTACAGATCTCGTCGCAGGATGGAAGCAGTTCCTAATAAGGCCGCCTTTTGCAATTGACTAATCGCGAATTTGTCAATGCCGATGATGGTGTTCAAGCGGTGCTCCAGTGGTTTTGGGATTATTATTAGTATTATTAGTATTAGTATTTCAGATAAGTAAGTGGCTGTCCAGTCTCTTCTCAAAAGCCTCCAGGGTTGGAGCACCCACAACTTATGTTACCCCTGATTGATTGTCCTCACTGTCAGGAAAACGTTCCTTAATTCCAGGTTGCTCCTCTCCCTGGTTGCTTTCCATCCGTTGCTTCTGGTCCTGCCTTCTTCAGGCACTTTGCGAAATAAGGTGACACCCCCCCCCGTCTTCTTTGTGGCAGCCCCTCAAGTTTGGAAGATAGCATTTCAGTACTTATCTTGTTCACCGATGTTTATCTATGGTTGTTAACAGCCCTGTGACCCATCCGCTATGTTGTGCTGTCTCATTTTGCCCTCCTTTTTCTGCAAAACATTGATAGGCCAGGAGATCTTCAGGAAGGGATGCAAGCCAGGAGGAGAATGAGTGCTGAAAAAGGAAAACACAAAAAGAAAAATCCATCAATAAAAGAGAATATTTGTAGCTCAGGGTTGAAAGGAGCGGTCCTGGATGCTCTCTGAACTGGGTGGTTTCCTTGCAGACGTTTCATGACCCAACTAGGTAACATCATCAGTGCTAGAAGGAAGTGACGTTTACAGAGAGGAGGGTGGGGGAGGAGGAGGAGGACTGTGGGGTCCTGGGTGCTCTCTGAGCTGGGTGGTTTCCTTGCAGACGTTTCATGACCCAACTAGGGAACCTCATCAGTGCTAGAAGGGAGGAGGAGCAGGAGGAGGAGGAGAAGGAAGGGATGGAAATTAATCAAGGAGAGAAGCAACCTAGAATGAAAGAGAAATTTCCTGACAACAAGAACAATTAATCGGTGGAATGGCTTCCCTCCAGAAGTTGTGGATGCTCCATCACGGGAGGTTTTCTAGGAGAGACTGGACAGCCATTGGTCTGGAATGATACGGGGTCTCTTGCTGGAGCAGGGGGTTGGACTAGAAGACCTCCAAGGTCCCTTCCAGCTCTGTTATTTTATATAGTCGTAATTTCACAAAGAACTTAATTTTAAAAAGGAGGAATTACTCTTCTATTGTACAGATTCTCTCTCTCTCTCTCTCTCTCTCTCTCTCTCTCTCTCTCTCTCTCTCTCTCTCTCATAATAATAATAGTAGTAAAGTTGGAAGGGACCTTGGAGGTCATCTAGTCCAACCCCCTGCTCAGGCAGGAAACCCTATACCATTTCGGACAAATGGCTGTCCAGTCTCTTCTTAAAAACTTCCAGTGTTGGAGCATTTACTGCTTCTGGAGGCAAGCTGTTCCACTGATTAATTGTTCTCACTGTCAGGAAGTTTCTCCTTAGTTCTAGGTTGCTTCTCTCCTTGATGAGTTTCTACCCATTACTTCTTGTCCTGCCTTCTCTCTCTCTCTCTCTCCCTCCTTCCAAAATATAGTGACCTTCAGATTTGCGGTACTACTAATTCCATCCCCTCAGCAGAGAAAGATGGAAACTGCATTCCAGCAGATCTGAAAGACCCCATGATGGAAAAGATGGCTATGAGGACACAGCCGGCGGAGTTTTAAATCTTGGTGATTTTTTTCCATCCAGGGCAATAAATTCCCTCTGTCTTGCCTTTAAAAGAAACCCTGATTACTTCTGCAGACTACGGAGCCAGTCTCCAAGGGACCCAGAAGTGCAAAGGTCAAATAAATTGTGGGGCAGATTTATCAGGCCCCAGGCTGGACAGCTCTGCAGTAAACAGCTTTCGCTTTGCTCTTCCCTCGGATTTATCAGCATTAGACCTGAGGGCTTTAAAGGGAAAGACCTAATAGTTGAATTCTTGGCGGTTCCCAGCAGTTTTAGGAGAAGGCAAAAGTCCCTGGCATAGCCGCGGGTTTTGCTAGTGCAGTGTGGTGGCTGGATGCCTCCAGAAATGTTGAAAACCCTCACCATGGCCACTAGACTTAAATGTAAAAAGGTTAAATGTAAAAAGATATTGGAACACTGCTATCATATCCCCTTTTTAGAGTCTCAATATCTTTTTTACATCCAGTTTTGGTCACCACGATGTAAAAAAGATGTTGAGACTCTAGAAAAAAGTACAGAGAAGAGCAACAAAGAGGATTAGGGGACTGGAGGCTAAAACATACGAAGAATGGTGGCTGGAATTGGGAATGTCTAGTTTAATGAAGAGAAGGACGAGGGGGGACAAGATAGCAGTGTTCCAATATCTCAGGGGCTGCCCCAAAGAAGAGGGAGTCAAGCTCTTCTCCAAAGCGCCTGAAGGCAGGATGAGAAGCAACGGATGGAAACTGACCAAGGAGAGAAGCAACCTGGAACTAAGGAGAAACTTCCTGACAGTGAGAACAATTAACCAGTGGAACAACCTGCCTCCAGAAGCGGTGAATGCTCCAACACTGGAAGTTTTTAAGTAGAGACGGAACAGCCATTTGTCTGAAATGGTGTAGGGCAGTGGTTCTCAACCTGTGGGTCGGGACCCCATTTGGGGTCAAATGACCATTTCACGGGGGTCGCCAAACCATGCTGTCCGCCATTTTTTTCCCTTTTCCCTAGCTGTCCTACTCCCTCTTATTGGTGGCCACACCCACTTGGGGGTCACCACAACATGGGGAACTGTATTATGGGGTCACAGCATTAGAAAGGTTGAGAACCACTGGTATAGGGTTTCCTGCCTGAGCAGAGGGTTGGACTAGATGACCTCCAAGGTCCCTTCCAACCTTATTATTATTCAGACCAAATGTAAGAAGACCAAATTAACACTGGGACAGCAACTAGCTTTAGAACAATTAACATTTCAGCATAGTTGACAGCTTCTGTTTTTTAGGATGGGCCCTGAACAAGAAAGGGAGCAATCAAGAAAGACTAGCAGACTAAGACTGGAGAGGGTGATATGAGCCCTGGGAGATACTCCAGAGTAGGAAAGCAAAACTGTGCAGCCCAATACTACTTTACTACAAGGTTACGATAGCAGACGCTTCATTATCCCACTAGGTAATATCAGTGTTGAAGCAGGAGGCGTGAATTTCAATGGACTCCAGGGGATGGTAGAGGACAGGAAGACCTGGAGGAACGTGGTCCATGGGGTCCGCGATGGGTCGGACACGACTTCGCCACTAACAACAACAATATAAATGAAAAAGTTACTCTGAAGTGTATATCCGCGGTTCAGAGGTTTTCCATCACTCCTTTCTTCTCCTGTTCATTTTTATCGTGTTATTTGGATTTCGTAATTGTGGGACATCCGGGCCTCGTTGTGCGAGGATGATTAATCCGTGTTATTTCACGCTGACCTTCGAATCACAGGGGTCAATTTGCCTCCTCTTGCCTTCAAAGCAGACTTTCATGCACCCTCCGCCTTGACTGCACTCAATAGTCGGCTAGCAAATTGTTTCTGAAATCCCCTCTGTCAGGTTAATAGGATTCAATGCCAGAAAAGCTGCTACTTCCGGCAGGAAGCAGATTTTCGGAGGCTTCCCCCACGGAAAGTTTACCCCAGATGCTCTCAGCAAAAAAAAGGGTTCAAGCTCGCCTTTCTCTTGAGTCCCAGTTGAAAGAAGGTGAGAAATTGCTTCATTTTTGTCCTGGGAGAGACATCAACCTGGCCAACGCTGGACGTTTTGAAGAAGAGACTGGACAGCCATTTGTCCGAAATAGTGTAGGGTGGTGTTTCTCAACCTTGACCATTTTAAGGCATGTGGACTTCAACTCCCAGAATTCCACAGCCAGCATTGCTGGCTGTGGAATTCTGGGAGTTGAAGTCCACATGCCTTAAAATGGTCAAGGTTGAGAAACACTGGTGTAGGGTTTCCTGCCTGAGCAGGGGGTTGGACTCGATGACCTCCAAGGTCCCTTCCAACTTTATTACTATTATTACTATTATTATTATTATTATTAAGAGGAGGTGAGCCAGCTCTATCCCAAAGGCGCAACTGGACTTCCATCTTTTTGTGTGAAGACGTTTCGCTTCTCGTCCCGGAAGCTTTTTCTGCTCTGACTGGAGGGTGGGGAATGGAAAGATTTATATTCCTTGCAGACAGCTGGTCCTTTGCCTCCTTTGGGAGAGGCACTGAGGCCACTTGGAGGTTGACCTGTGTCCTTGGGGGGTCACCTGAGTGGTGCAAAATGGGTGTGGAGACTTCTTGGGACTGCTGAAAGTTCCAAGAGAATGGATGATGTTGGGATAAGCTGGGAGAGAGGGCAAACGGGAAAGTACACCTCCTTTTTCATCTATTTTGCAGAATGGACTGATTGAATCCAGTGGAGGCAGCCCTCTCTACTAGGCACACTCTAGGTCAGGGGTCTGCAACCTTGACCACTTGAAGACTTGTGGACTTCAGCTCCCAGAATTCCCCAGCCAGCATAGCTGGCTGAGGAATTCTGGGAGCTGAAGTCCACAAGTCTTCAAGTGGTCAAGGTTGCAGACCCCTGCTGTAGGTTAAGGTTGTCCAACTTTGGCCACGTTAAAGAGCTGTGGACGTCAACGCTCAACTCTGCTGGCTGGGGAATTCTGGAAGTTGAAGCTCACCGATCTTCAAGTGGCTAAGGCTGGACATCCCTGCTGTAGGTCACGTCATCCTTTTTGTGTCCAAGCGCCGTCTTGGGTTTGCTGACCCGGGTCTCCAGGGGAGAAGCAGCCCCACCACCTGGAGGATCAGCCTGAAACTTCAAAAGGTTCTCCTGGTGGAAGGAGCCATTTGGGACTTTCCCTCCCACCCAATCTGTTCACAACACATGGAGGCGATTACCCCGTCCAGCCTCTGGAACCCCATCTGGTCTTGTGCTTTTATGGCCCCTGAGAGCCTGCCAATTCTAGATTTATATTTCTTTCCTGAAGCCATGGAAGTGGAAAACCAATTCCCAGAAATACCAGGAGCTTGGCTGGATGCTCCTTCACATTCTTCCATCCCTGGTTTTGATTCCACGACTCTTTTTCTGAGTGAAATGCGGTAAGATGATTTTGGAGACATGGGCTTTGACCGACAGGGGAGCAGGGCAAAGATCAAAACTGATAGCTCCCTTAAGGCAGAGATAAGACCACCTGCAGACCACAAGTCTACGTGTCCTGGAAGCCTCTAGCGTGTGGACTGTCCCTTTGTCTGGATGCTTTTCACATCTCCGCTGGAGAGAGATAATCCTCAAAACAGCTGGAGCAAATGGGAATGTAAGACGCAGACGGCGGCGTTCGCCCTTGGTGCGAGAGATGGGCCAAAGCAGACGGGCCGGATGAATATTGTCGAACCCAGCACAAATAGCCTTTGGATCCGTCTCCACCCAGTCTGTGGGCAGAGACTTCGGGGTGGAGAAGCCCTCCAAATCCCGAGGAACTGGGAGGATGCCAAATGACTGTAGGGAGAGCAGAAGTTGAACCCGCTCTCCAACCAGGTATTGAAAGACAGGCAGACAGAATCTAGAGGATTGACGGCTGTTGCTTTCTGACATTCCACTGGGCTGGAAAACATTCAGAGGGGAGGCAGACATAGTGGGCGGGGTTTAAAATGTGTGGGGGGAGGCAGAAGAGAGGAGAGGGGGAGAGAACAAGGCCAACGAGATTGAATGACAGGGAAAGGAACTGGGGAAAGGGCTACGTTTGAGGTTGTTCTGGTGTACCCCAGCATGTGACTTAGATATATAGTTCCTGCATAAACGTGAGCTATTGGAGTGTAGGAGTGAGGTCAGCCCCCCAACCATCCCCTGGGAGGCAAGCTCTTCCATTGACTAATTGTTCTCACTGTGAGGAAGTTTCTCCTTAGTTCTAGGTTGCTTCTCTCCTTCATTAAATAGGAGCCAGCCGTGTGCTGCAGCTGCCAAAAAGGCCAACACAGTGCTAGGCTGCATTGACAGAGGGATAGAATTAAGATCACGTGAAGTATTAATGCCATTCTACAATGCCTTGGTAAGGCCACACTTGGAATACGGCATCCAGTTTTGGTCACCACGATGTAAAAAAGATGTTGAGACTCTAGAAAGAGTACAGAGAAGAGCAACAAAGAGGATTAGGGGACTGGAGGCTAAAACATATAAGGAACGGTTGCTAGAATTGGGTATGTCTAGTTTAACGAAGAGAAGGACAAGGGGGGACGTGATAGCAGTATTCCAGTATCTCAGAGGCTGCCATAAAGAAGAGGGAATCAAGCTATTTTCCAAAGCACCAGAAGGCAGGACAAGAAGCAACAGGTGGAAACAAATCAAGGAGAGAAGCAACCTAGAACTAAGGAGAAACTTCCTGACAGTGAGAACAATCAATCAGTGGAACAGCCTGCCTCCAGAAGCAGTAAATGCTCCAACACTGGAAGTTTTTAAGAAGAGACTGGACAGCCATTTGTCCGAAATGGTGTAGGGTTTCCTGCCTGAGCAGGGGGTTGGACTAGATGACCTCCAAGGTCCCTTCCAACTTTACTACTATATTATTATTAGTTTCCACCCATTGTTTCTTGTCCTGTCTTCAATCACTCACTCAATCAATCAATCAATCAATCAGAATAGAACTGGGGGAACCTTGGAGGTCTTCTAGTCCAACCCTTGCTCAAGCAGGAGACCCTATACCATTTCAGACAAATAGTTGTCCAGTCTTTCTTAAAGGCCTCCAGTGTTGGAGCGCCCGCAACTTCTGGTGGCAAGTTGTTCCACTGGTTCATTGTCCTCACTGTTAGAAAGTTTCTCCTTAGTTCCAAGTTGCTTCTCATCTTGATTAGTTTCCATCTGTTGTTTCTTGTCTTTCCTTCTGGTGCTTTGGAAAATAAGTTGACGCTTTCCTCTTCTTTGTGGCAGTCCCTCAAATGCTGTAAGACTGCTATTATGTCACACCTGAGCCTTCTCTTTGTTAGGTTAGATCAGGGGTCTTCCAACTTGGCCCTTTGATGACTCGTGGACTTCAATTCCCAGAATTTCTCAGCCAGGCACGCTGGCTGAGGAATTCTGGGAGTTGAAGTCCACTCCTCTTAAAGTCTATATCAAGGGTCTTCAAACTTGGCCCTCTTATGACTTGTGGATTTCAACTCCCAGAATTCCTCAGCCAGGCACGCTGGCTGAGGAATTCTGGGAGTTGAAGTCCACAAGTCATCAAAGGGCCAAGTTGGAAGACCCCTGGGTTAGACATACCTAGTTCCTTAACCATTCATCGCATGATTTAGCCTCCATATCACTAATCATCTTTGTGGCTTTTCTCTGCACGCTTTCTAGGACCTTAACATCTTTTTTTTTTTGGTATTGTGGTGAGCAGAACTGGACTCAGTAGTCGAAAGGTGGCCTCACTAGTGTGATATACAGCTATATTATCATTTCTTGAGGTTTTGATGTTATCCCTCTCTTGGTGCAGCCTAGGACTGCGTTGGCTTTTTTGGCAGCTGCAGCACACCGTTGCATTTATATACTTTATATTATTTTATATTTTAAAAACTAATTTTACATATGTCTAAAAGTAAAACTTTCAAAAAGAAGTTTAAAAACGAATACCAAGCAGGAGAAAAAAGGGAGAGAGAAAAAAAAAAGAGAGAAAGCAAAAAGTGCCAGAAAAGAAAAAAAAGTTAACATGGGAAAGGATGAAGCAAAGATAGAAACAAATGGCTTCTGACATTGTTCGTAGCATTTATAAGTTCACTTATATTTTAAGCTCTCCCTCTAAACTTAACTTAACTGTGACTGCCAAACATTTTGTGGCTCCAGATGCCAAATCTCCCTCCCGTGGTTTCTTCGCCTGATAAATTCAAAACCAGACCTTTGAAGGACGTGAAACAAAGGAAAGAGGTTAAACAAGCTGCTGCCCACGGCGCTAAAATCTTCTTATTGTCTAGGACAGGGGTCTTCCAACTTGGCCCTTTGATGACTTGTGGACTTCAACTCCCAGAATTCCTCAGCCAGGCACGCTCGCTGAGGAATTCTGGGAGTTGAAGTCCAGTCCTCTTAAAGTCTATCTCAGGGGTCTTCCAACTTGGCCCTTTGATGATGTGTGGACTTCAACTCCCAGAATTCCTCAGCCAGGCACCCTGGCTGAGGAATTCTGGGAGTTGAAGTCCACTCC
Source organism: Crotalus tigris (assembly GCF_016545835.1). Taxonomy (NCBI): domain Eukaryota; kingdom Metazoa; phylum Chordata; class Lepidosauria; order Squamata; family Viperidae; genus Crotalus; species Crotalus tigris. The sequence continues at coordinate 700,655 of NW_024100685.1, forward strand.
TCTTAAAGTCTATCTCAGGGGTCTTCCAACTTGGCTCTTTGATGACTCGTGGACTTCAACTCCCAGAATTCCTCAGCCAGATATGCCTCCCTTCTAGCCTTGATGATGTTACCTAGTTTGGTCATGAAACATCTGCAAGAAAACCACCAAGCTCAGAGAGCACCAGGGACCCCACAGTCTTCCTCCTCCTGCTCTTCCTCCTCCTCCTCCCCCTCCTCCTAGCCTTGATGATGTTACCAAGTTGAGTCATAAAACATCTGCAAGAAAACCACCAAGTTCAGAGAGCACCAGGAACCCCACAGTCCTGCTCTTCCTCCTCCTCCTCCTTCTCCCTTCTAGCTCTGATAATATTACCTAGAGTGTCTAAAGTGTCCCCCTCCTCCAGGTCTTCCTTTTGGAGATAGGTGGGGATGGAGCAACCACTATCAGATACTTGGGCAATGGCTAAGAAACTGAGAGGATTGTCCTCAGTGGCTATCTAGGGAAAAGAAGGACCACGGGTGACATGATGGAAGTCTTCCAATATTTGAGGGGCTGCCACAAAGAAGAGGAGGGGGGGTCAAACTATTCTCCAAAGCCCCTGAAGGCAGGACAAGAAGCAACGGATGGAAACTCATCGAGGAGAGAAGCAACCTGGAACCAATGAGAAACTTCCTAACAGTGAGGACAATCAACCAGTGGAACAGAAGTGGCCTCCAGAAGTTGTGGGTGCTGAAACACTGGAGGTTTTTTAAGAAAGATTGGACAACTATTTGTCTGAAAACAGTGTAGGGTCTCCTGCTTGAGCAGGAAGTTGGACTAGAAGACCTCCAAGGTCCCTTCCAGCTCTGTTCTGAACTGAAATTGAAATCGGTGCTTGGGTTGCACTCTGCCTTTGGTCTCTTTCATGCCTGCCCCGTCACCGTATCACCAGTTGCCTGAAGCTGTCTGGAGAACGAGCAAGAGATTTGGCAGCTAAATTGTAAAATAAATATGCAATTAATAAACAAGACATTTTAGTAGTTGAGGAAATAAACATTTTCCTGCTGGGTATCCAGAGGTTGAGGGCACAGGCTTTCCTTAAAACAAAGCAAGGAATCCAACTCTTTTCATCCTTCTGTCGATTGCATCTGTCTCGTCCTTTTTTTTATTTCTACAAGCGATGACAGAAGAAGCCAATCGGCCTGACTTATGTGGAGGAGCCTCCAGCTCTACAGCAACTCAGGGAGAAGGCTTTGGATGGGGGATTGACACGTCCAAATTGCATTTCTCTGCCACGGGTGGTCCCTGTTCTCTGGCAGGAGAATTTTTCTTGATTCTTCTGGAAAAGGAATGTAGCATCTCCTGGAAGCCTTCGGATGCTCTGATGCAATGGGGACCTCCCAACCTTGCTTGTGTTTTCCTTAGAGCAGGGGTTCTCAACCTTGGCCACTTTAAGACTTGTGGACTTCAACTCCCAGAATTCCTCAGCCAGCAAAGCTGGCTGAGGAATTCTGGGAGTTGAAGTCCACAAGTCTTAAAGTGGCCAAGGTTGAGAACCCCTGCCTTAGAGGGATGGAAACCTCCGCCGTGGAAAGGTGACTCCAAACTTCCAGTTGGAAGCTTTCGAACCAACGAGCTGAGCCCCCATCCCTGGGGGAAGCTCCACCACTGTCTCCTCCAATTATTTCTGCAGGTTGTCCTCAAGATTCCTTGGCTTTGGCACTGCTTCGCTTGAGCAAGGGAGATGCTGGAGAAGAGGCTCATGTGGAGACGCGGGCCTGGGCCAGCGTCCCCGGCCTGAACTCGCGGTCTTGGCCTCTGAGGAGCAACTGTGAAAAATCAATGCTGACCATTTCCATTTCTCATACCAATCTTTTTGGCTTTGAAATTCTGTTCTCTTTCTCTTCACTTCTTTGTTTCTCAGTTTGCAAGAAAAGAAGAGAAAAGGAAAACAATCAGCGCTGAAATGCTGATCGTAGAAAGATGCCTGGGTGGTGGAAGACCCCCAACAAATTATTTGAAATCTCCCAGAGCTGCTGTAATGGATCTCCTGGCCACAAACATCCCAGCTGGGCAGATAATGGGCAGAGGTCACTTCCACAGGTATCCCACAAAGGTCAGCTTACTTTTCCAGATAGATAGATAGATAGATAGATAGATAGATAGATAGATAGGCAGACAAATAGGATATAGATAGATAGATAGATAGATAGATAGATAGATAGATAGATAGACAGACAGACAGGTAGGTAGGTAGGTAGACAGGTAGGTAGGTAGGTAGGTAGATGATAGATAGGTAGGTAAGTAGGTAGGTAGATAGATAGATAGATAGATAGATAGATAGATAGATAGATAGATAGACAGACAGACAAACAGGTAGATAGGTAGGTAGATAGATAGATGATAAATAGGTAGGTAGGTAGGTAGATAGATAGATGATAGATAGGTAGGTAGATAGATAGAGAGGTAGGTAGGTAGGTAGGTAGATAGATAAATAGATAGATAGATAGATAGGTAGGTAGGTAGGTAGGTAGATGGTAGGTAGGTAGGTAGAAAGAAAGAAAGAAAGAAAGAAAGATAGATAGATAGATAGATAGATCAATATAGAGATATCAGTAGAGATAGAGATAGGAGATATATAGATATATAGATATATATAGATAGATTAGATAGAGATAGATAGATGATATAGATATAGATATTGAGATAGATATATAAATGATATATAGATATAAATATAGATATTTAACTATTTCATTTTGAGTGAACAGCTCAGTTACCCAATAGGAGCCATGGAAGCAGGAAGTTCACTGCCCCCTTGAAATGTCCTGGGAATCGCACGTGTGTTGGCTTGGCAGGAGATTCTCCAAGTCACATGTGGCCTTTGCAACATCTCCATCAAATATCTATATCATGAGACACCTAGAACTGAAGGGAAACTCTGAAGAAGGGTAGGGTGGGTTGATTGGTTGTTTAGGCGACTGGGTGGTTGGGTGGGTTGCTGAAGAGCAAAAACAACACTAAAGAGAGGATCTTGTGAAGGAAACTCTGAACTCTTTATGGGGCCACTGGAGGGAGATAGCATTAGACATGGGATCCGGCTATTTAGGGCGCTAAGATGATCAGGCCAAGAGAATGAGCACGTGGTCTGGATCCTGTCTGGACAACTTCATCAAAGCTCTATGTTTGCCGTCTCATAGAAGGCAAGTGCAGCCATGTTTTAACCTGAATATTCTAGTCCAGGGGTAGGCAACCTGGGCTCTTTTATGACTCCTGGACTTCAACTCCCAGAGTTCCTGAGCCAGCCATGCTGAGGGGAAAGGGAGAGGTTTCCAAGCTGAGCCATGCTGGCTCAGGAATTCTGGGAGTTGAAGTCCACCAGTCATGAAGGGGCCATAATTCCCCCATGCTGGCTCAGGAATTCTGGGAGTTGAAGTCCAGAAGTCATAAAAGAGCCAAGGTGGCCTACCCCTGGCCTAGTCCTTTTCTTGTTGACAAAGATCTGGTGAGGTTGGTGGTGCCACCTCCAAGGCTGAGCTAAGTGCGATGATGGGCAGCCCACTGATCTGGATGGAGGCTCCTGTCTCTTTTGGGCGCCTACCATTCCCAACATCCTCTCTTCTGATGGGCTTCTGCTTATTTTTTTTTTCAAAAAGGAAGCAGAATCCCATCGGCTCTGGCAGATCTCCAAAGTAGCTTTTCTCGCTATCAACTCTTTCTTGCCTTAGAAATTATTTTATTGTCTGCTTGGCTGAGGAATTCTGGGAGTTGAAGTCCACAAGTCATCAAAGGGCCAAGTTGGAAGACCCCTGCCTTATAACATTTCAGACAAATGGTTGCCCAATTGCTTCTTGAAAACCTCCAATAATGGAGCACCCACAGCTTCTGGAGGCAAGCAGTTCCACTGGCTAATTGTCCTCACTGTCAGGAAATTTCTCTAGAGATTCTAGGCTGAATCTCTCTTTAGTTTCCATCCATTCCTTCTTGCTCTGCCGTTAGGTGAAGATAAGGAACTGAGCTTCATGGCAGAAGAGACTTATCTAATGACGTTTGTGTCCCCATATTCCAGTGTGTTGCTCGGGAATATCTCTCCCATTGTCCTGGAAGCCTCTAATTTTTTCCCCTTCTGGTTTGCAAGCCCTTCCAAGCGGTGGTTGGTCTCCAGGTTTCGGATCTTTTCCCAGGACGGAAGCGCTTATAAGAGAATAACAGAGTTGGAAGGGACCTTGGAGGTCTTCTAGTCCAACCCCCTACTCTGGCAGGAGACCATTCCAGACAAATGGCTGTCCAGACTCTTCTTAAAAACTTCCAGTGTTGGAGCACCTACAACTTCTGGAGGCAGGTGGTTCCACTGGTTAATTGTCCTCACTGTCGGGAAGTTTCTCCTTAGTTCTAGGTTGCTTCTCTCCTTGATCAGTTTCCATCTGTTGCTCCTTGTCCTGCCTTCAGGCACTTTGGAGAATAGCTTGACTGCCTCTTTTTGGGGGAAGCCCCTCAAATATTGGAATACTGCTATCTTGTCACCTTTAGTCCTGATACAAAATAGCAGAGTTGGAAAGGGACCTTGGAGGTCTTCTAGTCCAACCCCCTGCACAAGACTACACTAGACCATGCCAGACAGGTGGCTGTTCAGTTCCTTCATAAAAACCTCCAGTGTTGGAGCATCCACCACTTCTGGAGGCAACTTCTGTTCCACTGGTTAATTGTTCTCACTGTCAGGAAATTCCTCCTTCGTTCCAGGTTGCTTCTCTCCTTGATCCCTCTGTTGCTCCTTGTCCTGCCTTCAAGGGGCTTTGGAGAACAGCTTGACCCCCCCCCTGTTCTTTGTGGCAGCCCCTCAGATATTGGAAGACAGCTATCGTGCTATCTCTGCACATTCGGCTGAATTGTCCTCTGGCTGCAACTGACACAAGATCCAATTTCGCCCTTCAATTTGCAGGATTTTTCCACTTCCCAGAACCCTGCTCTGAATAGACTTCTTCCAGATCCAGCCGTGGCAAAGCGCAGATTTTTGACACAGCCGCTCTTGCCTTCCAAGGACTTGTCAAAGAAGGCTGTTGTTGTACATTTCGCTGAAGCGTGACTCTAGATTTAATTTAGATTGGGGATAATTGGAGGAAGATGTCCTGAATGGGTGGCCAGAGGCCACGTTGGGACACTGACTCAAGCCTGGATTTTGGATGCCACCGTGGGCAGTCCCCGGGAGGTTAGGAGAATGAGTTGGAATGTCCTCTGGATGAGCCCCAGCACCATGAAACAGGGCTGCCCCAGAAGGCTCCATTCATGCTCAGATTCCAGAGGTTTTGATCAGCACCTCTCCTGCCTCTGTTGCAGTCTCCCCAGGAGCTCTGAGTCCTCCTGCTGGTCACCTGCTTCGGCCTGCATGCTCCGCTTTCTTCCCAAGTAGAGAACAAGGGCATGAATAAACGGAGAATTTAATTGTGCACCAATTAAGGCAGCTCAGGGTGGAACTGTGGCCTCCTTGGTGCTGTCTGAGCTGGGTGGTTTTCTTGCAGACGTTTCATGACCCAACTAGGGAACATCATCAATGCTAGATGGAAGTGGGGTTTGTGGAGGAGGAGGAGGAGGAGGAGGAGGAAGAGGAGGAGGAGGAGGAAGGGGAGGAGGAGGAGGAGGACAATGACAACTGCTATAGATGTCCTAACCCTTTGTGCTCTCTGAGCTTGGCGGGTTTTTTGCAGACGTTTCATGACCCAAATAGATAATATTATCAGAGCTAGAAGGGAGGAGGAGGAGGAGGAGGAGGAGGAGGAGGAGGAAGAGGAGGAAGAGGACTGTGGGGCCCTTGGTGCTCTCTGAGCTGGGTGGTTTCCTTGCAGACGTTTCATGACCCAACTAGGGAACATCATCAGTGCTAGATGGAAGTGGGGTTTGTGGAGGAAGAGGAGGAGGAGGAGGAGGAGGAGGAGGAGGAAGGGGAGGAGGAGGAGGAGGACATTGACAACGACTATAGATGTCCTAACCCTTGGTGCTCTCTGAGCTTGGTGGGTTTTTTGCAGACGTTTCATGACCCAACTAGATAATATTATCAGAGCTAGAAGGGAAGAGGAGGAGGAGGAGGAGGAGGAGTGGTGGTGGTGGTGTAGGGTCCTTGAGCTTTGGAAGGTGACAATGAACCCCAAGAATGATTCCTTAGAGTGCCAGCTAGGGCTGGTGTCCCTGGAGGACTAGAGAGACACTGATGACCACTACAAGCTGTGAAACCAGTGGAGCTATCCAGAAAAAGATTGCTAGCAGTTGACTGATGTGTGCAGGGAACATGTTTGTAGAGTTGGAGGGGGCCTTGGAGGTCTTCTAGTCCAACCCCCTGATCAAGCAGGAGACCCTATATAATTCCAGACAAAGGGCTGTCCCATCTCTTCTTAAAAAGCTCTTATGTTGGAGCACCTACGACTGTTAGGAAATTCCTCCTTAGTTCCAGGTTGCTTCTCTCCTTGGTCAGCTTCCATCTGTTGCTTCTTATCTTGCTTTTTGGTATCTTTGGAGACTAGGTGGACTCCATCCTCTTCTTTGTGTCAGCCCCTCCAATATTGGAGCGCTGCTACCATATCACCCCTAATCCCACTTTTCATTCAACTAGACCAGAGGTAGGCAACCTTGGCTCTTTTATGACTCGCGGACTTCAACTCCCAGAATTCCTGAGCCAGCCATGCTGAGGGGAAAGGGAGAGGTTTCCAAGCTGAGCCAGGCTGGCTCAGGAATTCTGGGAGTTGAAGTCCACGAGTCATAAAAGAGCCAAGGTTGCCTACCTCTGGCCTAGGCCTAGGCTGCTTTGTGACTCGTGGACTTCAACTCCCAGAATTCCTCAGCCAGCATGGCTCAGCTTGGAAATCTCTCCCTTTCCCCTCAGCATGGCTGGCTCAGGGATTCTGGGAGTTGAAGTCCACGAGTCATAAAAGAGCCGAGGTTGCCCACCCCTGAACTAGACCTACCCAATTCCTGCAACCGTTCTTCGTATCTTTTAGCCTCCAGCCCCCTCGTCATCTTTGCTGTCCTTCCCTGCATTCTTTCCAGAATCTCAATATCTTTTTAGAATATGGTGACCCAAACTGGATTCCGTATTCCGAGCGTGGCCTTCCTAAGGCTTTATAAAGTGGGTCTAAGAGTTCACGAGATCTTGATTCTGTCCTCTGTTGATGCAACCGAGGACCGCCTTGGCTATTTTGGTGGCTGCGCGTGTCTGTCCAGCCCATGTTTATCTCTCTTGGGATGGACGCCAGCTCAGCTATGGAGACCAGCATCCTCAGAAGAGAGAGTTCCCAGTCTTCATTGCAAGGAGAAGGACGATCCCAAGTCATGCCCCAAAGGTGCTTTTTCAACCGGACTTTCTGGTTTTTCTCCAAGACTTTTTCACTTCTTCTTCATTTAAACCCTCCCATTCCCCACCATTCGGTCAGAACTGAGGAAGCTTCTTGGATGAGAAGGGAAACATCTTCAAAGGAAAACAAGAAAGTCCAGTTGCCTCTTGAAAAAGCGCCTTGGGGACCCCAATGACCTGGGGGGGGGGAGATCTCCATAGACATCCCAAGTTATGCTCCCTCCCTGAGCTGAGTGATCAAAAGGTGAGGGTCCCATCGCCCCCATTTGCCTTTTAACTCCCCCTTTCACATTCAAGTCAATCTGCTTCTGACCTGGTCCGGCCTAAGTGGTTATGATTTCTACTAATGAGCAGGAGTTTTTCCGGAGTTGATGTAATAATAATAATAATAATAATAATAATAATAATAAAGTTGGAAGGGACCTTGGAGGTCATCGAGTCCAACCCCCTGCTCAGGCAGGAAACCCTACACCATTTCAGGCAAATGGCTATCCAGTCTCTTCTTAAAGACTTCCATGTTGGAGCGTTCACTGCTTCTGGAGGCCAGTAGTTCCACTGGTTAATTGTTCTCACTGTCAGGAAGTTTCCCTTTAGTTCCAGGTTGCTTCTCTCCTTGATGAGTTTCCATCCATTGCTTCTTGTCCTGCCTTCAGGCGCTTTGGAGAAGAGCTTGACTCCCTCTTCTTTGGGGCAGCCCCTGAGATATTGGAAGGCTGTTATCCTGTCCCCCCTCATCCTTCTCTTCGTTAAACTAGACAGACCCAATTCCAGCAGCCTTTCCTTACATGTTTTAGCCTCCAGTCCCCTGATCATCTTTGTTGTTCTTCTCTGCACTCTTTCTAGAGTCTCAACATCTTTTTTAATAATAATAATAGTAAAGTTGGAAGGGATCTTGGAGGTCATCTAGTCCAACCCCCTGCTCGGGCAGGAAACCCTACACCATTTCGGACAAATGGCTGTCCAGTCTCTTCTTAAAAACTTCCAGTGTTGGAGCATTTACTGCTTTTGGAGGCAAGCTGTTCCATCGTGGTGTTCCATTTTACATCGTGGTGACCAAAACTGGATGCAGTATTCCAAGTGTGGCCTTACCAAGGCATTGTAGAGTGACATTAATACTTCACGTGATCTTGATTCTATCCCTCTGTGAATGCAGCCCAGCACTGTGTTGGCTTTTTTGGCAGCTGCAGCACACGGCTGGCTCCTATCTAAGGGATTGTCCACTAGGACTGCCAAGGAGATGCCAAGGGGAGGAGTGGGGAACCAAGCTCAAGGGTCGTGCTGGCTGGGAATGATGGGGCCTGCAGTTCAACTCCCCTGGAAGGCACAGGGAAGGAGGGCTGACAGAAAGCAGAGCGCCGAGCTCTCTTCAAGAGAACCCCTCCACCCGTTGCTGTGACTGAAAGCTGCAAGATATGATGAAACGAAGCTGTCTGAGCCAACTTTGGAGGCCCACAGCTTTAAGGAATTAGGAGAGGAGGCTTCTAAGATGTCCTTTGGAGTGACGGAGCCCTGGAAGAGATCCGGAAAACGGCGTAGAGTTTCTAGACAATTTGAACCCACCCAATTAGGCTTTGGTTTGGAGAGCAGGACAAAGTGCCAAGAGATTTTGGGCTGGATGGCGCAGAGATCTGACGATGAACAGAAATAGAACTAGATTCCCAGTTGTTTAGGGCTGTGGTCTCTCTCTCTCTCTCTGTATGTGTGTACAAACCACAGTCCTAAATAACTGGATGTGTGTCCACACTCCCTCTCATACACACATTCTTTCATAAAAGCAAGCTTCATAGAATAATTTGGCTGGCATCCCCCAAATTCTCTCCTTCGCTGTGAATCTGTTCCATCTCCTTCCTTGTCTCTTTCTCTTTGGCAAAAGACGAGCAGGGTTGGAGACGACCAAGACGTTTCTTCCAAAAGTGCATACCCTTGGTTGACCAAAAACTTGGAGCAAGACGCAGAGAGCGAGCGGGGAGATCTAGAAGGCAGCTCCTGCTCCATTTTCTCGGTCCTTTTCCTATCCTTGCAGGAAACGCTTCAGCCCTCCAGGCCCGCAGATAGTTCTAAACCAGTGGTTCTCAATCTTTTTAATGCCACGACCCCAACCGGTCGTAAGTCGAGGACTACCCAACCGGTCGTAAGTCGAGGACTTTCCCTGCCCGGGAGCGCCACGCATGTGTGGTGCCACCCCCTGCGCTGGTGGAGGCGTAGCTGGCAAGCGGCAGAGACGGCGCAGGCCGACCACCGGCTGGGCCACCAGCTGGCCCAGCCCAAGGGAGGTAAGGCACCCGTCGGGCCCCACGCGTGCCAGCAACCCTCCCTGCGCCCGCCGGCCTCCCACCTCCCACCCCTGGCCCTCTTTTACTTACAGTTTTAGTAGTTGCTCAGCAGGGAGGGGTGGAAACTTCCAGACAGCTCGCCTTCGCTGCAGACAACTTGCAGCACCGTTTGCAGAATGGGACTTTTGGCGGGCTCAGCAGGGCAGAGACAGCCTGGACAATTCCTATTGGCTTTTGAAAGCCAATAGAATTAGACTCTATTCAAGAGAGTCTATTCTATTGGCTTTCAAAAGCCAATAGAATAAAAGGGAGTAGCACAGCCAAGGAAAAGGGGGGAAAAATGGCGGACTGTGTTGTTTGGCGACCCCTGTGAAATGGTCCTTCGACCCCAAATGGGGTCCCAACCCACAGGTTGAGAACCACTGGTCTAAACCTTTTTCGCGCTTTGGTTTTAAGCCGTCTCCTTAGAGAACGTCCCTGTGAAACCTTGGTGGTTTTTGTTACAGTTGTTCATTCGTGGGTAACATCCGCTAATCAATGTTTTAATTCATCAAGGAGAGAACTTTTCCTGTCAATGAGAACGATTAACCAGTGGAACGGCTTGCCGTCAGAAGTTGTGGGTGCTCCATCACTGGGGCTGTTTAAGAAGAGATTGAACAACAATTTGTCCGAAAGGGTAGAAGGTCTTCTGCTTGAGTAGAAGGTTGGATTAGAAGCTCTCCAAGATACCTTCCACTTCTGTTGTTCTGTTTTTTTCCAAAGGGGCTGGAGAATAACTACCAGAATTCCACCCATCTTTGGAGAATTCTAGATGATTCAAGGTTGTCCTTCAGCATTTTGACATCAGCTAATGACCCCATAGATGTTTTGGACATCAGCTCATATCACCCTCAGCCAAAATGGGGACTAGAGAGAGATAATGAATGTCATAGCTCAAAAGTGCTTGAAGATGTTGGGTGGGTTCCATCTCTGAATGCGAGGTTGTTGGGAGGTCCTGTCAGAGGTATAAGGCTGCAAAAGCATATTCTGGCACCATTGCGATGAAGAACAGCTGGGTGGAACAGCTGGGTTTTTCTCTTACTGCGGTTGCTTGGACGGGATTTCCCTTATGGACAACAGTGCATCATTTCAGTACAGGCTTCCCATGGCGGCACGATTTCCGGAGAAAGAGAACTTGAGATGAAAAAGAGAGAAGCAACCTGGAACTAAGGAGGAATTTCCTGACAGTGAGAACAATTCACCAGTGGAACCACCTGCCTCCAGAAGCAGTGAATGCTCCAACACTGGAAGTTTTCAAGAAGAGATGGGACAGCCATTTGTCCGAAATGGTATAGGGTTTCCTGCCTGAGCAGGGGGTTGGACTAGATGAGCTCCAAGGTCCCTTCCAACTTTACTATTATTATGATTATAGATCAACTTAGCACAGAAGACCGTTTTTCCATAGTCTGACCTGAGGTGTTTCATTGGGGGTGCTCCAATGGGCACTGGGGGGTACTGAGTTTTCTATCCCCCCCATATTTTATTTTGGGCGCCACCTGTTTGCTTGGTGGATTTACCTCACCGTTTGCCTGGCTATCTTTTTTGTAAGATTGTACACACACACACACACACACACACACACACACACACATTTGTATATATATATATATATATATATATATATATATATATATATATAGGACTTTGGTTGTTCGGGTTTTCTCCCGCGTAAAATTGGAAGTGTCTTGGCAACGTTTCGACGAAGTCACATTGTCATCTTCAGGCTGGTGTTTTTAGCTTCTTGCTTTGAGCTCAAAGCAAGAAGCTAAAAACACCAGCCTGAAGATGACGAATGTGACTTCGTCGAAACGTTGCCAAGACACTTCCAATTTTACGCGGGAGAAAACCCGAACAACCAAAGTCCTATATACAAATACCCGCGAAAACCTCAGAAAACAATATATATATATATATATATATATATATATATATATATATATATATATGTTATGTGTGTGTGTGTGTACAATCTTACAAACAAGATACACACGTTTGTATATATATATATATATATGTGTGTGTGTGTGTGTGTGTGTGTGTGTGTGTATCAAAAACCACAGTCCCAGCTGTGTTTATTTGTAAAAAAGAAGACATCTTGATGTCCGGGACAGAAAGTATTATTTCGCACTGAGCTTTCGTTAGCTGCTACTCACGTTATCAAGGAGTAAGCCAACATTAGAGAGACATTGTTTTTATAGCCCTTTAACTATCAATAATTTAACCATGGAACGTATTATAGGTCTGTCGGTTCGCCGCCTGCATATAATTGGATGCATCACGTCCAGCTCAACTGTGTTGATAGTTAAAGAGTTCACCATGGACTTAGGTTAGGGTTAGATCAGCATGAACTCGAAGAGCAAAATGGACATAGCCAAGAAATTCGGAGCGCTTGGGTATGGTTAGGAGGGCACTGACTTTTCTAGGCTGCCCTATCTAGGTTTCCTGGGAAAATACATGGGAAAATCCCATTGGAGGAAAATTCCATGTAGGGTTAGGGTTAGATCAGCATGAACTCATAGAGCAAAATGGACATCACCAACAAACCCGGAGTGCTTGGGTATGGTTAGGAGGGCACTGACTTTTCTAGGCTGCCCTATCTATGTTTCCTGGGAAAATACATGGGAAAATCCCATTGGAGGAAAATTCCACTTAGGGTTAGGGTTAGGTCACTGTGAAGTCATAGAGCAAAATGGACATTGCCAACAAATTCAGAGTGCTTGGATATGGTCAGGGGGGCACTGACCTTTCTAGGCTGCCCTATCTATGTTTCCTGGGAAAATACATGGGAAAATCCCATTGGAGGAAAATTCCACTTAGGGTTAGGGTTAGGTCAGCATGAACTCAGAGAGCAAAATGGACATCACCAACAAACTCGGAGTGCTTGGGTATGGTTAGGAGGGCACTGACTTTTCTAGGCTGCCCTATTAGGTTTCCTGGTAAACTACATGGGAAAATCCCATTGGAGGAAAATTCCACTTAGGGTTAGGTCAGCATGAACTCATAGAGCAAAATGGAGATCACCAACAAACTCGGAGTGCATGGCTATGGTTAGGAGGGCACTGACTTTTCTAGGCTGCCCTCTCTATGTTTCCTGGGAAAATACATGGGAAAATCCCATTGGAGGAAAATTCCACTTAGGGTCTCCTGCTGGTTGGACTAGAAGATCTCCAAGGTCCATTCCAAATCTGTTATTCTGTCATTGTGGCTCCCAATGGATATGGTGGAGCTGCTGGAACATCCGAAAGACCAAGTTAGAAACAATTGTCACGGAGAACATCAATGTGGCCATTCCCAGTTGAAAACAACCTAATAGCACATCATCAATCAATCAATCAATCAGTCAGTCAGTCAGTCAATCAATCAATCAATCAATCAATCAATCAATCAGTCTTACCAATTGTTGCTTGAATAGAGCAGAGCAGAGTGACTCACCAATGGGCCAACCCATGAAAGGAAAGCCACTTCATATTTTCATTCTAAGCCAGGAGTCTCCAACCTTGGCAACGTTACAACTTGCGGAGTTCAACTCCCAGAATTCCTCAGCCAGCATGGAGTTGAAGTCTACAAGTTGTAATGTTGCTAGAATAGAGTAGGGTAGGGAAGGGTAGAGTAGAGTAGAGTAGAGTAGAGTAGAATAGAATAGAATAGAATAGAATAGAATAGAATAGAATAGAATAGAATAGAATAGAATAGAATAGAATAGAATAGAAATAAGGAAATAGAATAGAATAGAATAGAATAGAGTAGAGTAGAGTAGAGTAGAGTAGAGTAGAGTAGAGTAGAATAGAATAGAATAGAATAGAATAGAATAGAATAGAATAGAATAGAAATAAGGAAATAGAATAGAATAGAATAGAAATAAGGAAATAGAATAGAATAGAATAGAATAAAAATAAGGAAATAGAATAGAATAGAATAGAATAGAATAGAATAGAATAGAATAGAAATAAGGAAATAGAATAGAATAGAATAGAATAGAATAGAATAGAATAGAAAATATGGAATAGAGTAGGATAGGATAGAAAATATGAAATATGAAATATGAATAGAAGAGAAGAGAAGAGAAGAGAGCTGGAAGGGACCTTGGAGGTCTTCTAGTCCAGCCCCCTGCTCAAGCAGGAGAACCTATACCATTTCAGACAAATGACTGTCCAGCCTCTTCTTAAAAACCTCCACCCACGATTTCTGGAGGCAAGCTGTTCCACTGGCTAATCATCCTCACCGTTAGGAACTTTCTCCTTTGCTAAAGGTTGTTCCCCCCCCCTCCAGGTTATGCCACTTGTTTTTGGAACTGACTATAACTTGAAAAATAATAATCAGCTGGTTCCACCATGAAGATATTCAGCTAGTTCAGTGTTTCCCAAACTTGACAATTTTAAGGCATGAGGACTTCAACTCCCAGAATTCCACAGCCAGCAACGCTGGCTGTGGAATTCTGGGAGTTGAAGTCCACATGCCTTAAAATTGTCAAGTTTGGGAAACACTGAGCTAGTTCAACAATGTCTTGCAGCTGGAGGCCGACGTTCCTCCCTCGCCCAGCCCCGGCTCCAGTACACGAGCCACGGAGGAGGCTGGGCAACCATCCGCTCTTCTCCTTTGACCGCAAACTTGAAGTCACTGAGGTCTCTTTGTAGTGGATCCAGCCCTGGGATCTAAAGTGCCTCCTCTTTTGTTACAAGCAATCTCTGCCAGCTGCAGCCTTTGGACCCAGACTTATCTTTAGCTTATCCTCAGCATCCCCCATGTAAGCCAGCCTGAAGGATGGAGAGCCTTGGAGACCCAGCTGATGCCTTTGGCAAGCTTTGCAGTGGAGGAAAAAAAAAGTCCAGGTTGCCAAGCCTTTTAGGTGTCTCCTGGCTTCTTGCCGCTGTTTGGAAATCGTCCGGTTTAATTTGGAATAATGTGTACTCTCCCTAGTAGATAGAACGTTTTCGCATTTTATATTTTGCACATTCTAGTCCGCACTGTTCTTTTTCCTTCCCTTGTGTCGAGATTTCTCTCTCTCTCTCTCTCTCTCTCTCTCTCTCTCTCTCTCTCTCTTCTTTTTTTCTTTTTGGTTTCACAGTCAATTCTGGCACTCTTGAGATGAAACATCCATAAATGTTTTGGAAGCAGCTTGAACGTGTTCTCTGATCTGCTGCTTGCACGTGGGAAGGCGGGGCTGAAAAGGAAGGCCGTAAGATGGACAGCCCCAATTACTTCCTGACCCACTTCCTTGCCTTCTGCCCCTCATCTGCATGATGTTGGGAAATGCCCAACCCGACAAGGAGAAGGACAGGTCAAGCACTGACGTAGCCTGGAATCGCCGCGCAACTACAAAAGGGCCCACTACATTCCCTGGAGCCTTATTGAATGGTCTCCAGGAATAGGCTGCCCCAAAGAAGAATTGGGGGCCCACCTCTTCTCCAAAGCACCGGAAGGCAGGATAAGAAGCGACGGATGGAATCTGATCGAGGAGAGAAGCAACCTGGAACTAAGGAGGAATTTCCTAACAGCGAGGACAATTAACCAATGGAACAGCTTGCCACCAGAAGTGGTGGGTGCTCCATCACTGGAGAGATTAAGTAGAAGCGTTCTTTTCACTAGACCAGGGGTAGGCCACCTTGGCTCTTTTATGATTCGTGGACTTCAGCTCCCAGAATTCCTGAGCCAGCATGGGGGAAACTTTGGCCTCTTCATGACTCGTGGACTTCAACTCCCAGAATTCCTGAGCCAGCACGGCTGAGCTTGGAAACCTCTCCCTTTCCCCTCAGCGTGGCTGGCTCAGGAATTCTGGGAGTTGAAGTCCACGAGCCATAAAAGAGCCAAGGTGGCCTACCCCTGGCCTAGGCTTAGGCCGCTTTATGACTCGTAGACTTCAACTCCCAGAATTCCTGAGCCAGCATGGGGGAACTATGGCCGCTTTATGACTGGTGGACTTCAACTTGCAGAATTCCTGAGCCAGCCTGGCTCAGCTTGGAAACCTCTCCCTTTCCCCCCAGCGTGGCTGGCTCAGGAATTCTGGGAATTGAAGTCCACCAGTCATAAAAGAGCCAAGGTTGCCTAACCCTGCATGAACGTACCCGATTTCTGCAACCGTTCTTCGTGTGTTTTAGCCTCCAGTCCCCTAATGTGCTGTAGCCTACATCCTTGCCACATGCGGCCAGGATTAGACCCGCTGGGCCTTGCCCACAGAGGCCTGGTGTCTTCTCTCTGAGCAAGACCCGGGAACCAGGCGGGCTGAGCAAACCCCGTGTAATTATAGCCCAGGCAGTTTCGGAGCCCAGCTGGATTTGTTCAGAGGTTAGGAATGCAGAGGCTGGCTGGAGGGCTGACAGGCTCCGAGAGGCCAGCTATAAATAGGGGGTGGTGGTGGACATCCCTGCACCCCTCATCTGCCACCAAGCTGAGATCTGGGCAGCCACATCTCATGGCTGCCGAGACCCGGAGCCTCGTGGCAGCTGGGAAGACGGGAACAAGCTCCCCGTGGTTGTCGGGTGGTGGCGAATCTGTTATGGAGCTTCTCTGGTCTGGCTCAAGATGGCTGCCGAGGCAGGCTGGTTGGCTAGGTTGACCACAGCCAGACACAGGGGTGGCCACAGAGCACAGAGGAGCTGCTCTCCTCCTGCCACTTGTGCGACGGGCAGCCACAAGGGGGGGGGGGCTTCGTTGCGTTGTGAAATAGGTCAATAGAGATGCCAAACACAAGGGGAGGGGGGGGGACTGAGGGAATCCATGCCTCTATGCCAGTGTTTCTCAACCTTGACCATTTTAAGGCATATGGACTTCAACTCCCAGAATTCCACAGCCAGCAAAGCTGGTTCCACCATGAAGATATTCAGCTAGTTCAGTGTTTCCCAAACTTGACAATTTTAAGGCATGAGGACTTCAACTCCCAGAATTCCACAGCCAGCAACGCTGGCTGTGGAATTCTGGGAGTTGAAGTCCACATGCCTTAAAATGGTCAAGGTTGAGAAACACTGCTTCTATGCCCACTTAAGGTCACTTTCTGAACTGGGGCAAAACTCAGTTCCTCAGAGACTTTTAGAGCCCCCCCCCCTTCTGTCACTCAAGCAGGTTGTCCCACTTTTCCCGGGGGCTGGAAAGAGGGTGCGTTGGCAGTGGACGCCTCGTGGAGAAAGGGGAGCATGCAGGCCGTCCTCGACCACAGTTGAGCCTTAAAACTTCTGTTGCTAAGTGAGGCAGTTGTTAACCTGGGTTTTGGCCATTTTTACGACCTTCCTTGACACGGTTGTTAGGGGAATCACTAAGTTTAAGTAAGCAACACGGTTGTGAAGTGAATCCAGCTTCCCCATGGACTTTGCTTGCCCGGAGGTCGCAAAAGGGGATCACGTGTCTCCCCGGGATACTGCGACTGTCATAAATATGGTGGTCCTCCTCCTCCTCCTCCTCTTCCTCCTCCTCCTATCTGCAAGCCCCACTCTCTTCTAATGGTGACAATGTTGGAACATGAAATGGCTTCAAGAAAACCACCAAGCTCAGAGAGCACCAAGGACCCTACAGTTGTCCTCCTCCTCCTCCTCCTCCTCCTCCTCCTCCTCCTCCTCTTCTCCACAAACCCTCCTAGCACTGATGATGTTCCCTAGTTGGGTCATGAAATGTCTGCAGGAAACAACCACACTCAGAGAATAACCCCACGGTCTTTTTCCTCCTCCACTCTCTTCTAACGCTGATGAGGTTCCCTAGTTAGAGCATGAAGGCTTCAAGAAAACCACCGCACTCAGACGGCACCGAGGACCCCCACAGTTCAACCCTGACTTTTACATATTCTCTTTTACCGGATAATTTCTCTTTAGACCTTCAATAGGAGGGGATCCCTCTGGGGACAGATCAAGCAGGGAATCCACAGACATACCAGCTAGTAACCGGGCTGTTTTATGTTGATCTGCACGCCGGGGAAGTTACAGCCCCCCCCCCCCAACCTGCTCTAGGGCTGAGATGAGTTGCAGTGCTCTCCTTTGATCAAATAATCTCCACTAATAGCAGCCATCAATAAAGAAGTTGAGCTTTTAATGGGGAAAGGAAAAATAATTCCTGTATTCAAAGCAAATTGGCCAGTCTGCAGAATAACGAGCAGCCATTTTTCATTCCCTTCCACTTATCTCAAGAACTGGAGGAGAAACCAGGAGAGCAAAAGGATAAAAGGAAAGTATATATATAATATCGGCGTTTTGCTTTCCCGCAGCCAAGACAAATGGATCTGCACAACAGTCAGTTTATTGTTCGCAGCCCTAAGCAGAGTTTGGCTGTTTCCTTCGATGAACAAATGTATGTTTTGGAACTGAAGATCCCGACTGAGTGAAGTTAAAGTCCCTTCTGTGGGACAGACTTGGGGGGGGGGGTTGTTGCCTCCTGATTCATTGGCATCGGTCAGTCGGCAGGTCCTTGGCAGCCTGGAGATTCAGGAGGCCAGAAGAAAGAGGAGAAAGCAAGCAATCATCCTGATGCAGCCCTGGGGAACCGTTGGAACGGTGTTCACACATTACAGGAAGCCAAGATTATGAAGAATGCCGAAGAAAGTCTGGCTTAGGGTGAATGGATGCGGTGGATGCTTCAGCCTGCAGGAGAGCACCAACAACAGGCAAGGGGACCAGCTTCACCTGCCCCGCAGGTCCTGTGGGTGGGCCAAGGGCTTGGAAGAACGTTGCATTTCCCAAGATGGAGGGGGTTCCGCCCCTGGAAATCAAGCGTGAGATTCAAAGAGCGGCGTTGCTCCTCCGGATCCCTTCGCCTCCTTTTTTTTGGACCGTTCTAGCATTGGGAGGGGGCATGTCCCACCTAAGAAGCTATTCTTATTATAAATTTAAGTGCTTTTCTGCTATAGAATAGAAGGGAATACAATGGAAGGGAAGGGAAAGGGGAGGAGAAGGGGAGGAGAAGGAGAAGGAGAAGGAGAAGGGGAGAGGAAGAAGAGAACAGAATATTGTAGAATAGAATAGAATAGAATGGAATAGAATAGAATAGAAGGAATAGAATAGAATAGAATAGAATAGAATAGAATAGAATAGAATAAATATTGGAGGATAGAATAGAATAGAATAAATATTGGAGTATAGAATAGAATAGAATAAGGAATGGAAGAATAGAATAGAATAGAATAGAATAGAATAGAATAGAATAGAATAGAATAGAATAGAATAGAATAGAATAGAATAGATATTGGAGGATAGAATAGATTAGAATAGAATAAATATTGGAGGATAGAATAGAATAGAATAGAATAAGGAATGGAACAATAGAATAGAATAGAATAGAATAGAATAGAATAGAATAGAATAGAATAGAATAGAATAGAATAGAATAGAATAGATATTGGAGGATAGAATAGAATAGAATAGAATAGAATAGAATAAATATTGGAGGATAGAATAGAATAGAATAAAATAGAAGAGAAGAGAAGAGAAGAGAAGAGAAGAGAAGAGAAGAGAAGAGAAGAGAAGAGAAGAGAAAAATAGAATAGAATAGGATAGGATAGGATAGGATAGGGTAGGATAGGACAGGGTAGAGTAGAATAGAATAGAATCGAATAGAATAGAATAGAATAGAATAGAATAGAATAGATAATGCAATATAGAATAGAATATAGAATAGAATAGAATAGAATAGAATAGAGTAGAGTAGAGTAGAGTAGAGTAGAGTAGAGTAGAGTAGAGTAGAGTAGAGTAGAGTAGGATAGGATAGGGTAGGATAGGACAGGGTAGAGTAGAATAGAATAGAATAGAACAGAACAGAAC
>NW_024100685.1:725000-770000 GCF_016545835.1 Crotalus tigris
AAGGGACCTCGGAGATCATCTAGTCCAACCCCCTGCTCAAGCAGGAGGTCCCGCACCGTTTCAAATAAGTGACCGTTGCACGGTCGTTAAATGAATCCAGCTTCCCCTGTTGACTTTGCCCATCAGAAAGTCTCAAAAGGGGATCGCATGAGCCCCCCCCCCCGGGACGCTGCGGCCGTCATAATTATGAGTCGGTTGCCAAATGTTTGAAGTTTGCATCACGTGACGCAGCAACGGTTGCAAGTGTGAAAAATGCTGATAAGTCACTTTTTTCAGTGCCTTTCTAGTTTTGGTCACTAAAAAGACTGTTGTAAGTTGAGGACTGCCTGCAGCTTCCACTGTAGCTCCACACTGGCTCTGCCCCACCAGAGTTGGCAGGGAGGGGGGGAAAGACACACACACACGCACGCACACACACACACACACACACACAAACACACTGTTTCCCAGCTGTGACCATTTCCGGAGTTCTGGACTTCCAGTGTTCTCAACCGTGGGCGACGCTGGGCAGGGACTTCTGGGAACAAATGGGTGGACTTCCTTGTCTTTCATCCTTTTGTCCTTTTAACTGTTTTTTTTTTTAAAAAAAAAATATTGATAACTGTTTTTATATTTCTATTTTTCATTACAAAGGTGCTTTGGAGAGCGAGATGGCCACTGTATTAAATAAATAAATTTAAATAAATAAAGTGAATAAATAAATGAGCAAATAAATAAATACTGTAAATAAAATATTCTTACAGCTGGCTCGGGGAATTCTGGGAGCTCAAGTCCACAGGTTGTAAAGGGGCCATGGTTGCCCACCCTGATCTATTTCCTACAGGAAAAATAGATCTTTCTTCCTTCTTCCCTCCTTTACTTCCTTCCTCCCTCCCTCCCTTTTCCTTCCTTCCCTCCTTCCTTCCTCCCTCTTTTACTTCCTTCTTTCCTTCTTTCCTTCCTCCCTCCCTTTTCCTTCCTTCCTTCCTTCCTCCCTTCTTTCCTTCCTTCCTTCCTTCCTTCCTTCCTTCCTTCCTTCCTTCCTTCCACCCTTCCTTCCATCCTTCCTCCTTTACTTCCTTCTTTCCTTCCTTCCTCCCTCCTTTTTCCTTCCTTCCTTCCTTCCTTCCTTCCTTCCTTCCTTCCTTCCTTCCTTCCTTCCTTCCTTCTTTCTTTCCCTTCCTTCCTTCCTTCCTTCCTTCCTTCTTTCCTTCCTTCTTTCCTTCCTTCTTCCCTTTTCCTTCCTTCCTCCCTCCCTCCTTCCTTCCTTCCTCCCTTCTTTCCTTCCTTCTTTCTTTCCCTTCCTTCCTTCCTTCCTTCCTTCCTTCTTTCCTTCCTTCTTTCTTTCCCTTCCTTCCTTCCTTCCTTCCTTTCTTCCTCCCTCCCTCCCTTTTCCTCCCCCCTCCTAACTTCTCTCATAAACTGCACCTGTCCTCCTGGGACCTCAGTCTCCAGACCCTTATAATGGGCTTGCTTCTACTTCCGGGGTCATCAGGGGATAAAGAGGGAGCCCAGCGACCAGATTGGAGAAATCAGCTTTGAGTTGCCTCAATATTGTCCCACCTTCCAAGGGCCTCTTGCCTCCTCCTTCAGTCCTTATAATAATAATAATAATAAAGTTGGAAGGGACCTTGGAGGTCATCTAGTCCAAACCCCCCCCCCCCGCTCAGGCAGGAAACCCTATACCATTTCGGACAAATGGCTGTCCAGTCTCTTCTTAAAAACCTCCAGTGTTGGAGCATTCACCGCTTCTGGAGGCAGGTGGTTCCGCTGGTTAATTGTTCTCACTGTCAGGAAGTTTCTCCTTAGTTCTAGGCTGCTTCTCTCCTTGGTCAGTTTCTATCAGTTGCTTCCATCCTTCTCGGGCCCAGCTATGTGGCCACTGAATCCGATCCTGTCCGTTTTGTTTTACTGTTGTTTTATTCACGGGGTTTTCCTCCCATCTGGCTCCAGACAGGCTCCAGCAGCCAGCCCCTCCGGGGACTCCGGCAGAGAACGGACCTTCCTGTTGCTGGCTCGCTAATCCAGCCAAAGGCGGGGTAAAGGCCGTCACGGAAAACAAGGATATCTCCCAGGCTGTCCCACCGATGTTACCTCCATTTTTTAGCCTTCGGGTTCTCTAAGCCTCTGAATATAAACAAAGGGAGGCGATCACAAAGGGGCCGAGTTCAACTGTATGTGTGAGCGCGTTTCGAATAGCCAGCTCCGAGCCAAGCCTTGGCAACTGAAGGGGTTTTAAATCAAAATAAATCAATAGCTGAAGCACGCATTTTTGACCAGGGACTCTCGTGATTCATTCTTTCGGCTGTTCATAAAAGGAAGTCTTGCTGGCTGGTGCTTCCCAGTTCATACGGGCACCTGGAGGCTCCCAGCCGCCCTCCCGGGGTGACTCATGGGAGGGATGGTCTTCCAAGAAGCCGGCTCTTCCACAACCGGGGATATTTGTTTTGAAGACCATGAGAGTGTTCCTACTCTGCATTGGTTCCCGGTGGGACAGTCAAGTGTGGTGCCCAAGATCCTGGGCTGGGAGGAGAGAAAGGCCTTCCACTTCCTTCTAGCGCTGATGATGTTATGCAGCTGGGTAGTAAGAGTTCACCTACAAACTATGAGCATCTTAAAGGGCCAATCTTGGTTTATCTCAGGGGCTGCCCCAAAGAAGAGGGAGCCCAACTATTTTCCAAAGCGCCTGAAGGCAGGACAAGAAGCAACGGATGGAAACTCATCAAGGAGAGAAGCAACCTGGAACTAAGGAGAAATTTCTTGACTGTGAGAACAATTAACCAGTGGAACAACCTGCCTCCAGAAACGGTGAATGCTCCAACACTGGAAGTTTTTAAGAAGCGATTGGATGAGCATTTGTCCAGAATGGTGTAGGGCAGGAGTAGGCCACCTTGGCTCTTTTATGACTGGTGGACTTCAACTCCCAGAATTCCTGAGCCAGCCACACTGAGGGGAAAGGGAGAGGTTTCCAAGCTGAGCCAGGCTTGCTCAGGAATTCTGGGAGTTGAAGTCCACGAGTCATGAGGGGGCCATAGTTTCCCCATGCTGGCTCAGGAATTCTGGGAATTGAAGTCCACGAGTCACAAAAGAGCCAAGGTTGCCTATCTCTGGTATAGGATTTCCTGACTGAGCAGGGGGTTGGACTAGATGACCTCCAAGGTCCCTTCCAACTTATTATTATTATTATTATTATTATTATTATTATTATTATTATTATTATGGATCATTGCACAGTCAGCCAGATGTTTAGACTGGATTTGGCATTTTGTCGTCGTCTTCTTCTTCTTCTTCTTCTTCTTCTTCTTCTTCTTCTTCTTCTTCTTCTTCTTCTTCTTCTTCTTCTTCTTCTTCTTCTTCTTCTTCTTCTTCTTTTTTATTATTATTATTATTATTATTATTATTATGGATCATCGCACATTCGGCCAGATGTTTAGACTGGATTTGGCATTTTGTCTACCTACTATTATTATTATTATTATTATTATTATTATTATTATTAATGCCCGATGGCCGGTCCCCCGACTCTTGCCAAGGGGAATCTGGAGAAAGCACGTGAAGACATTTTGCAGAAGCAGCACGTGGCACAGAAGACGCTTGGCAGGGCCTGGAAGTGGGGCCTGCAAAGGAGGAGAGGGGAGATGTTTTTAATTATAAGGAGCCTGCAATGCTGGGCATTAAGGTCCCCTCCAGGAGGTGTCTGTCCCTGCTAGCAGCTGGCTTGGTGTCAGCCCCGCTCCCGTGGTTTTGTGGAGGGCTTACCTGCAAAACGCAGGCGAGACACGTGGAGAAAACATTTGAACCGGGGCTCACACAATCTCCAGCTCTTTGGGGTTGCAGTTTCTAAGACAACCGTGGGGGGGGGCTTATTTTAGTGTCTGAAACGAGCTCGCCGCAGAGTGGAGTCCTCGAGGAGGTGACCCCAGTCCTTCTGCTGCTTAAGGGGCTGCACAGATAGGTGGCATTGACGGCCTGAGGTTGCCCTGGTTTGACGGCTGAAGGGGAACCGAGAGGAGAGCCGGGCTGGGCCAGTCGGCTTTGGGAATACCCAGATGTGAACAGGATGTGGCCATTTGCTGAGGTGCTGTGCTGGGGGAGCTCCCTTGCCTGAATAATGTTGAGTAGCAGTCAAGAAATAGCTTCTTCTCTGCCCTTGGGGTTGTCTGAGCTTATTTTCCTGCAGATGTTTCATGACCCAAGTAGGGAACATTATCAGTGCTACAAGGAAGTGGAGTTGGCAGAGACGAGGAGGAGGAGGAGGAGGAGGAGGAGGAGGAGGAGGAGGAGGAGGAGGAGGAGGAGGAGGAAAATGACTGTGGGGTCCTTGGTGCTCTCGGAGCTTGGTGGTTTCCTTGCAGACGTTTCATCACCGAACTAGGTAACATCATCAGTGCTAGAAAGTGAGGTTTGCAGGCAGCAGGAGGAGGAGGAGGAGTGTGGGGTCCTTGGTGTTCTCTGAGCTTGGTTTGTTTTCTTGCAGACATTTCATGACCCAACTACATAACACCATCAGTGTTAGAAGATTTTGCCCTCTGCTTATGTACAAGTTGCTAGACCTGTCAGTGTGGTGGGAGCCCTATTTCCGTCTTGATGGCTCCTTGATTAGGCTGTGGTTTACTGTTTATCTGAGTTAGTAATTCTCGACTGGGTTATTCTTCACCGCTTGATTGTTGGTCTAATGTTAATTTTGGTAATAAAATCTGGGTGTTTCTTTGCTGGTAAGGAGGTGTTTTGGTCTTTGC
This sequence comes from Crotalus tigris, assembly GCF_016545835.1. NCBI lineage: Eukaryota > Metazoa > Chordata > Lepidosauria > Squamata > Viperidae > Crotalus > Crotalus tigris. The sequence goes on from NW_024100685.1 coordinate 729,719, forward strand.
CCGAGGTGGCGCAGCAGTTAGGGTGCAGTACTGCAGGCCACTTTAGCTGACGGTGTTCAGCAGGTCAGCGGTTCAAATCTCACCAGCTCAAGGTTGACTCAGCCTTCGATCCTTCCGGGGTAGGAAAAATGAGGACCCAGATTGTTGGGGGCCATGTAAAATATATATATATACATTGCTTACTGGTGTACACCGCTTAGAGAGTGCTTGCACTTAAAGCGGTATATAAGTCTCATAAAATAAATAAATAAATAAATTTGGTTTCCTTTCAATCTATTTGATCGTCTGTTCTGAATGACAGGCAGATGTTCCTTACCGCTATGTGTGTGTTGATGCCTGATTTGCCAGGCTACCAGGAATTCTCTAGTGTTTTTGGACTTGGCTTGGTCTACGATGCTGACAGCTTCCCAGTTGACACTGGGGAAACTATATTTAACAGAATAACAGAGTTTGGAGGAGCCTTAGAGGTCTTCTAGTCCAACCTTCTGCTCAAGGAGAAGACCCTGTAAGACACATAGCTGTGCAATGGTTTCTTTAAAACGTCCAGTGGTGGAGCGCCCATAACTTCTGGAGGCAGGCTGTTCCACTGGTTAATTGTTCTCACTGTCAGGAAATTCCTCCTTAGTTCCAAGTTGTTTTGCTCCTTGATTAGTTTCCATCCGTTGCTTCTTGTCCTGCCTTCAGGCGCTTTGGAGAATAGCTTGGCTCCCTTTTCTCTGATTAAACACAGTGGAACAAGGGCTGGGAGGAAGGCAGGAGAAAATATGCTGATGGAAGAGTGATGAACAGAGGTGGAGAGAGAGAGAAGCCACAGAAAGGACAATCAATTCTCCTTGAACCCAGACTCCTCACTAAGGGACTTTGTAGAGAGCATCTGGGCCAATAGAAGCTACCTGAGCGGTGTTTGTGCAGCATATTTCAAATAAGAAGACACCCTAGAGTGTATTATAACATGTTGTGATAACCCTGTGCTCCTTGCGGTCACGGGAGTAGGAGAAAAGGGAGCTTTCTGGGAGTTGAAGTCTATATATCTTAAAGTGGCCATGGTTGAGGAACACCAGCTTAGGATGGATGACACCAACCGTATGATCTTGCAGCAGCTACAATTGCTTTAACATTTGTTTCCTGACCGTAACATATTCATCTGTTATGTATATGTAGGGGTGTAGGTCTATACCAGGGGTAGGCAACCTTGGCTCTTTTATGACTGGTGGACTTCAACTTCCAGAATTCCTGAGCCAGCCTGGCTCAGCTTGGAAACCTCTCCCTTTCCCCTCAGCACCGGCTGGCTCAGGAATTCTGGGAGTTGAAGTCCACCAGTCATAAAGCGGCCTAGGCCCTAGGCCAGGGGTAGGCAAGTTTGGCTCTTTTATGACTGGTGGACTTCAACTCCCAGAATTCCTGAGCCAGCCATGCTGAGGGGGAAGGGAGAGGTTTCCAAGCTGAGCCATGCTGGCTCAGGAATTCTGGGAGTTGAAGTCCTTCAGTCGTAAAAGAGCTCAGCTTGGAGACCTCTCCCTTTCCCCTCAGCATGGCTGGCTCAGAAATTCTGGGAGTTGAAGTCCACCAGTCATAAAGCGGCCTAGGCCCTAGGCCAGGGGTAGGCAAGTTTGGCTCTTTTATGACTGGTGGACTTCAACTCCCAGAATTCCTGAGCCAGCCATGCTGAGGGGGAAGGGAGAGGTTTCCAAGCTGAGCCATGCTGGCTCAGGAATTCTGGGAGTTGAAGTCCTTCAGTCGTAAAAGAGCCAAGGTTGCATACCCTGGTCTCTATATATATAGTATTGTATATAGTATGTTTGGGTCTGTGTCTTGTATGTGTTCACTTTGAGAACGGGCAACTAAATTTCATTGTTGACGTGTGTCCTTGTGCCCACAGTAAAACATGACAATAAAGGTTATCTTATATCTTATCTTATGCTGCACTCCCGTTGGCCCTCATCTCCCTGGCCCATCCATAACTCCAGGCGACAATCCTAAAAACTAGCTGAAAGATACTGGCATAGAGTCTTTTGCTTGTGCAAGGGGTTGGACTAGAAGACCTCCAAGGTCCTTCCAACGCAGTTATTCTCTTATGTCCCTTCAAGACTGTCTCAAAAAGGGGGAGAACATCAAGGAACAAGTGGCAGGAACTTATACTCACCACGAGTATACTCACCACGATGTAAAAAAGATGCTGAGACTCTAGAAAGAGTGCAGAGAAGAGCAACAAAGATGATTAGGGGACTGGAGGCTAAAACATAGAAGGAAAGGCTGCTGGAATTGGGGATGTCTAGTTTAATGAAGAGAAGGATGAGGGGGGACAGGATAGCAGCCTTCCAGTATCTCAGGGGCTGCCCCAAAGAAGAGGGAGTCAAGCTATTCTCCAAAGCGCCTGAAGGCAGGACAAGAAGCAACGGATGGAAACTAATCAAGGAGAGAAGCAACCTGGAACTAAGGAGAAACTTCCTGACAGTGAGAACAATTAACCAGCGGAACAACCTGCCTCCAGAAGCGTTGAGTGTCCCAACACTGGACGTTTTTAAGAAGAGACAGGACAGCCACTTGTCTGAAATGGTATAGGGTTTCCTGCCTGAGCAGGGGGTTGGACCAGATGACCTCCAAGGCCCCTTCCAACTTCCTTCTTCCTCTTCTTCTTCTTCTTCTTCTTCTTCTTCTTCTTCTTCTTCTTCTTCTTCTTCTTCTTCTTCTTCTTCTTCTTCTTCTTCTTCTTCTTCTTCTTCTTCTTCTTCTTCCTCTTCCTCTTCCTATTATTATTATTATTATTATTATTATTATTATTATTATTGTTATATGCGGCCCAGGTTAGTGCAAGGGCTCAATTTGACCACGCCTGTGGCAGGACAGCCCTGCCCTTGGGTTGGTGTGCAGGCCCGGCGAAAGACCCGGCCCCTGGAGGAGCAGAAGTCAGTTAAGAGGACATTTCCTTTCTGTCATTTGCCACCCGGTCCCTGGAGACAGGCGATGGGCCTCCTTCTCAGCCCTCAGCCCAAGGCCTGCTTCCGAGTGGTTCGGCTCCCACATCAAATGCCTGGCATAGTCAGGAAGAGAGACGTAATCCCAGCTATTTCTCTGAAAAATTACGTAGCCTGACATTTTACACCTGTAATTATGATAAAAGCCCCCTGGAGAAGGCTGCCAAGCCAGCCGTGAAATAAATCATCCTTACCCCTCTCTCCCAGGGGTTCCCAGAGCAGAGCCAGCCCATAAATTAGAGCCGGGATAGAGCGAGGGCTGCGCCAGCCATCCCACACCGCCAGAGCCTTCGCTGGCAGGGGAGCAGTGGCTACTGGGCCTCCGGTCTGGAGGCTTCCTTGGGAGAAGAAGCAGCAGCGCTGGAGGACCTTGAAGGAAGGAAGGAGGGGGGGGGGACCGCGAAGGAGCAAGTCCCACTCGGTTCACCAAACTGCGAGCCCAGCAGGAGGCCTGTAGAGACCACCTGCAGTGGTGGGAAGTCCAGCAGTGGAGACGATTTTGTAGCTCAGGGTTGAAATGAGAGGTCCCAGGTGCTCTTTGAGCTGGGTGGTTTTCTGGCAGACGTTTCATGACCCAACTAGGTAACATCATCAGGGCGTGAAGGGAGTGGGGTTTGTCAGCAGCAGCAGGAGAAGAAGAAGAAGGAGAAGGGGAAGGAGAAGGAGAAGGAGAAGGAGAAGGAGAAGAAGGAGGAGGAGGAGGAGGAGGAGGAGGAGGAGGAGGAGGAGGAGGAGGACTGTGGGCTCCTTGGTGCTCTCTGAGTTGGGTGGTTTTCTGGCAGACATTTCATGACCCAACTAGGTAACATCATCAGGGCTTGAAAGGAGTGGGGTTTGTCAGGAGGAGGAGGAGGAAGAAGAAGAAGAAGAAGAAGAAGAAGAAGAAGAAGAAGAAGAAGAAGAAGAAGAAGAAGAAGAAGAAGAAGAAGAAGAAGAAGAAAGAAGAAGAAGAAGAAGAAGAAGAAAGAAGTAGAAGAAGACGAAGAAGAAGAAGAAGAAGAAGAAGAAGAAGAAGGAGAAGGAGAAGGAGAAGGAGAAGGAGAAGGAGAAGGAGAAGGAGAAGGAGAAGGAGAAGGAGAAAGACTGTGGGCTCCTTGGTGCTCTCTGAGTTGGGTGGTTTTCTGGCAGACATTTCATGACCCAACTAGGTAACATCATCAGGGCTTGAAAGGAGTGGGGTTTGTCAGGAGGAGGAGCAGGAGGAGGAGGAGGAAGAAGAAGAAGAAGAAGAAGAAGAAGAAGAAGAAGAAGAAGAAGAAGAAGAAGAGGAGGAGGAGGAGGAGGAGGAGGAGGAGGAAGAAGAAGAGGAAGAAGAAGGGGAAGAAGAAGAAGAAGAAGAAGAAGAAGGAGAAGGAGAAGGAGAAGGAGAAGAGGAGGAGGAGGAGGAGGAGGAGGAGGAGGAAGAAGAAGAAGAAGAAGAAGAAGAAGAAGAAGAAGGAGAAGGAGAAGGAGAAGGAGAAGGAGAAGGAGAAGGAGAAGGAGAAGGAGAAGGAGAAGGAGAAAGACTGTGGGCTCCTTGGTGCTCTCTGAGTTGGGTGGTTGTCTGGCAGAACATTTCATGACCACATGGTAACATCACTCAGGGCTTGAAAAGGAGTGGTTTGTCAGGATGGAGGAGCAGAGAGGAGGAGGAGGAAGAAGAAGAAGAAGACGAAGAAAAAAGAAGAGAAGAAGAAGAAGAAGAAGACAGAAGAGGAGGGGAGGAGGGGAGGAGGAGAGGAGGAGAGGAGGAGGAGGAAGAAGAAGAGGAAGAAGAAGGGGAAGAAGAAGAAGGGGAGAAGAAGAAGAAGGAGAAGGAGAAGGAGAAGGAGAAGGAGAAGGAGAAAGACTGTGGGCTCCTTGGTGCTCTCTGAGTTGGGTGGTTTTCTGGCAGACATTTCATGACCCAACTAGGCAACATCATCAGGGCTTGAAAGGAGTGGGGTTTGTCAGGAGGAGGAGGAGGAGGAGGAAGAAGAAGAAGAAGAAGAAGAAGAAGAAGAAGAAGAAGAAGAAGAAGAAGAAGAAGAAGAAGAAGAAGAAGAAGAAGAGGAGGAGGAGGAGGAGGAGGAGGAGGAGGAGGAGGAGGAGGAGGAGGAGGAGGAGGAGGAGGAAGAAGAGGAAGAAGAAGGGGAAGAAGAAGAAGAAGAAGAAGAAGAAGAAGGAGAAGGAGAAGGAGAAGGAGAAGGAGAAGGAGAAAGACTGTGGGCTCCTTGATGCTCTCTGAGTTGGGTGGTTTTCTGGCAGACATTTCATGACCCAACTAGGCAACATCATCAGGGCTTGAAGGGAGTGGGGTTTGTCAGGAAGAGGAGGAGAAGGAGGAGAAGGAGGAGGAATATGGGCTCCTTGATGCTCTCCGAGCTTGGTGGTTTCCTTGCAGATGTTTCATGGTCCAACGAGGGAACATGGTCACTAAAGTGATGCTCTTACTTAGTTTGGGTAATGAAATGTCCACAAGAAAGTAAAGCAGCACAGAGAGCAGCAAGGACCCCACAATTCTCCTCCCCCCTCCTCCTCCTCCTCCTCCCTGCAACCACACTTCCTTCTAGCACTGATGATGTTGCCTATTTGAAACATCTGCAAGAAAACCATCAAGCTGAGAGAGCACCAAGGACCCCACAGTCCTCCTCCTCCTCCTCCCCCTCCCTCCATCCACTTCCTTCCCTTCTATCTGCAAATTCCCCTCCCTTCTAGCACTGATGATTTTCCCTTGTTGTGTAATGGAAACATCTGTAAGAAAACAACCCGGCTCAGAGAGCACTAAGGACCCCACAATCCTCCTCCTCCTCCTCCTCCTCCTCCTCTTCAATCTCCCCTCTCTTCTAACACTGATCCTGTTACCCAGCAGGGTCATGAAATGTTTGCAGGAACACCACCAAGTTCAGAGACCACCAAGGACCCCTCATTTCAATCCTGAGCTACAAGGATTCTCCTTTCCCAGCACGAACCCAGAGGGGGGGATCCTAAGGCCTTGGGTCCAAGTCCAACTTGAGCAGTGGTTCTCAACCTTTTTAATGCCGCGACCCCCCAACCGGTCGTAAGTCAAGGACTACTCAACCGGTCATAAGTCGAGGACCACTCAACTGGTGCAGCCCCGTTTGCAGAATGGGACTTTTGGCGGGCTCAGCAGGGCAGAGACAGCCTGGACAATTCCTATTGGCTTTGGAAAGCCAATAGAATTAGACTCTATTCAGGAGAGTCTCTTCTATTGGCTTTCAAAAGCCAATCGAATAAAAGGGAGGAGCACAGCTAAGGAAAAGGGGGGAAAAAATGGCGGACTGTGTTGTTTGGCGACCCCCGTGAAATGGTGGTTTGACCCCAAATGGGGTCCTGACCCCCAGGTGGAGAACCACTGAACTTGAGGAAGAGAATCTAGAACTTTCCTTCTCTGGCACGAGACACCCCCCCCCCCCGGTGGAGGGGAGGAGGGCAGGGCATGAGGCCAAATAATCAGAAAAGCTGAATTTCAATGAGATCCCTGACAGCTTTTCCCAGGCACTCGCCACCATAAATCTACCCAGGCATTGTCAGAGGCATAAAGCACCTTGATGAAATGCCAACAGGAAAACCATATTTATGGGGATGATTTGCTGATCCGGAACCTCTAAACAGTCTGGTGGGCAGTAAGGCTGGCGTGGCTGGGCTGATTTAGAGCCGGGGCTGGGGCTGCTTTCCCAAATACTCTGTCTGGAGAGCGGAAGGCGAAGGAGACCGAAGATTCGGGATGGGACCTTGGCGTCGCTTCAGGAAAAAGTTACCTTCACTTGGCCATGATGACTGGGCTATCCGGGGCAGCCCTCAACCCCTCAGCCCTTTGCAGGGAATGACAAACCGGGTCTATGACAATTCACCATGGCCAACAAAACCATTTTTCTGACTAGGACATTTTTCTATTCTATTCTGTTCTGTTCTGTTCTACTCTACTCTATTCTTCCATTCCATTTCATATATTCTATTCTATTCTATTCTATTCTATTCTATTCTATTCTATTCTATTCTATTCTATTCTATTCTTCCATTCCATTCCATATATTCTATTCTATGCTGTTCTGTTCTGTTCTGTTCTATTGTTCTATTCTATTCTGTTCTGATGTTCTGTTCTGTTCTATTCTTCCATTCCATTCCATATATTTATACTATATTCTATATTCTATTCTATTCTATTCTATTCTATCTATTTCCTCTATTCTATTCTATTCTATTCTATTCTATTCTATTCTATTCTATTCTATTCTATTCTATTCTATTCTATTCTTCCATTCCATTCCATATATTCTATTCTATGCTGTTCTGTTCTGTTCTGTTCTGTTCGGTTCTGTTCTGTTCTATTCTATTCTATTCTATTCTGTTCTGTTCTGTTCTATTCTATTCTTCCATTCCATTCCATATATTCTATTCTATTCTATTCTATTCTATTCTATTCTATTCTATTCTATTCTATTCTATCATTATTCTCTTCTCTTCTCTTCTCTTCTCTTCTCTTCTCTTCTATTCTATTCTATTCTATTCTTCCATTCCATTCCATATATTCTATTCTGTTCTGTTCTATTCTATTCTATTCTATTCTATTCTATTCTATTCTATTCTATTCTATTCTATTCTATTCTATCATTATTCTCTTCTCTTCTCTTCTCTTCTCTTCTCTTCTCTTCTATTCTATTCTATTCTATTCTATTGTTCCATTCCTAATTCTATTCTATTCTATTCTATTCTATTCTATTCTATTCTATTCTATTCTATTCTATTCTATTCTATTCTATTCTATTTCCTTATTTCTATTCTATTCTATTCTATTCTATTCTATTCTATTCTATTCTATTCCACTCTTTTCGGCAGCTCCTTCCACATGTTGTCTGTAGGGGTGAAAGGAGTCCTTCTCTCCTGCACGGGGTGGGAAGGATGGGGGTCTCTTGGCTGTCCAAATTTCTCCAGATCTTCAGACTTTGGGGAGCTTTGCAGACTTTCCAGCGGAAACACTTGACAATTTATCTGCATCTGCTAAGAAGCAGAAGGCAAATCTCTGAATTATGGCCCGACTTCAGGAACAGGGAAATGTAAATGCAGGAATCCAGACAGTCCTGGTTACTTACAATGCTGGTCTCCACCAAGGCAGAAGGTTGACCAAGATTTATGTTCCCTGGTTCACCCTTGTCCCTGCGCTAAGTGTTTATGTGCCTCCCTCTGGGCGATGAAAGCGATGGATTAAAAAACAGAGAGAAAGGAGGAGATGCTGTATTTCTGCCAGTCTGCTAGTCAAAGAGAGATTGGAAACCATGGGGGACATTGGTGGGCAAAGAGGAGAAATTGCAGAAGAGGGAAGAAAGTTTTTTAGCAGAGTAAGAGAGTAACAGAGCTGGAAGGGACCTTGGAGGTCATCTAATCCAACCCCCTGCTCAGGCAGGAGACTCTACACCATTTCAGACAAATAGCTGTCTCTTCTTAAAAACTTCCAGTGTATTGGAGCATTCACAGCTTCTGGAGGCAGGTTGTTCCACTGATTAATTGTTCTCATTGTCAGGAAGTTTCTCCTTAGCTCTAGGTTGCTTCTCTCCTTGATTAGTTTCCATCCGTTGCTTCTTGTCCTGCCTTGGAGAAGAGCTTGACTCCCTCTTCTTTGGGGCAACCCCTCAACTATTGGAACACTGCTATTCCGTGCCCCCTGGCCCTTCTTTTCACCAGACCAGACATATCCAATTCCTGCAACCGTTGCAGAAACAGGTGAGAACATGGAAGCAATGTTGAGGTCCACCAGGTTTCCTCAGGAACTTTAAGAGGTGTGGACGTCTGGGCCAACGTTCCTGCTGGGGATTTTTGGAGTTGAAATCCATACCTTTCAAGGTTCCTCAGGTTGAGAAACACTGTACTAGTCGAGCCTGAACTGTTTTGTCAGATCTCCCGGGCAAACTTACAGAAAGTGCCCTATGCCAGGCTGGTGAGAAACAGGGAAGAATAGACCAGTGGCACAGCGATATGGATACACAGGTGGATGGACATCTCTACGCCAAGGATGGTCACTAATGGCTCCTCCTCAGAATGGATAGAAGTACTGAGTGAGGGGCTGCAACAGGAGTGTCCAACGTCGGCCACTTTAAGATTGGTGGACTTCAATTCCACCAGCCTTAAAGTTTAAGACTTTAGGACTGGTGGGCTTTAGCCAGCGTGGCTGACTGAGGAATTCTGGGAGTTGAAGTCCACCCATCTTAAAGCTTCCAAGATTTGGAGACACTGTCCTAAAGACATGGCTGGCTGGGGAATTCTGGGAGTTGAATTTCACTCATCTTAAAACTGCCAAATTTGGACACCCCCTTACTGTAACCCCTCACTACGCCACCTCTGTCCTATATACATGGCTGACTCGGGAATTCTGGGAGTTGAAGTCCGCTCATCTTAAAGCTTCCAAGGTTGGGAGACACTGTCCTAAACATATGGCTGTCTCAGGAATTCTGGGAGTTGAAGTCCACCCGTCTTCACCTCGCCAAGGTTGAGAAACATCGCTCCACAGAGCCTTCCTTGGAGAAGATGGCATGATTTGCCAACACCGTCACATTCCTGGTGACCCTTCTGGAATCGCTGAAGCTTTGTTGGGCCAGCCACGTTTTTCCCAACAGAACGTAACTGCGTGTCTTGGGTGAGTTTCCAAGCCCACCTCACGAGTCCAGTTGCGATGGCCACGGGCCAGGCCAGGGGACCCTCCTCCCCATTCACCTTCCGCTCTAAATGATGCCTTTATCCGGAGACTTACACTAGCCCTCTTTCAGAGCCTAATTTATGCCGAGAGTGAGAGGGGTCGTGCTTGCTACCTGCTTCGGGCTGATCACGTTTCATCCGAAGACCTTTGACTTCTCCGCCTTTGTCCGGCATCAGAAAGGCGGCTTTATCCCACCTGGCTTGTTTACGGACAATCATGTTTCCCTGAGAACAGATCCAGTAATGTCACTTCTCAGGCTTGGAGGCTTAAATCTCACCTCAGCTGGAAGGCCAGGATGGAGGCCGCCCAACGGGAAACGATTTATTGTAATGAAGCTCCTGATTAGGGGGAGGAATGTCCTTTTCAAGAGCGACTTTGCTGCTAAACAATGTGGAAACTGTTAGAAACGAGCACCAGGGCTCCTTCTTCAGCCTCATTAAATAACTTTATGATGAACAGCTGTGGGAACTGTCTAGTCCAGGGGTCCCTGACTCCCCGGTCCATGGACCGGTACCGGCCCACGGCATGCCAGCAACCGGTCCACACAAACAAGCAAAGCCCCATGCGCGGGATGCAGGCAGCATACCAAACCACGCACTCTCTGGTCCGTGGAAAAACCTCTCTCTATGGAAACAGTCCCTGTTGCCCAAAAGATTGGGGACCTCTGATCTAGTCTAATGAAGAGAAGGATGAGGGGTGACACGATAGCAGTCTTCCAATATTTGTGGGGCTGCCACGAAGAAGAAGAGGGGGTCTGCCTCTTCTCCAAAGCCCCCGAAGGCAGGACAAGAAGCAACAGATGGAAACCAATCAAGGAGAGAAGCAACCTGGAACTTTCTTGACAGTGAGAACAATTAACCAGTGGAACCTCCTGCCTCCAGAAGTTGTGAAGGCTGCAACAGTGGAAGTTTTTAAAAAGATATTGGACAACCATTTGTCCAGGATGGTATAGGGCAGGGGTAGGCAACCTTGGTTCTTTTATGACTCGTGGACTTCAACTCCCAGAATTCCTGAGCCAGCTTGGCTGGCTCAGGAATTCTGGGAGTTGAAGTCCACGAGTCATAAAAGAGCCAAGGTTGCCTACCCCTGGTATAGGGTTTCCTGTTTGGGCAGGGGGTTGGACTAGAAGACCTCCAAGATCCCTTCCAACTAGGTTATTCTGTTATCGTATTATTACATTACATGACATTATAAAAAAGATGTTGAGACTCTGGAAAGAGTGCAGAGAAGAGCAACAAAGATGATTAGGGGACTGCAGGCTAAAACATATGAAGAACGGTTGCAAGAATTGGGTCTGTCCAGTTTCATGAAAAGAAGGACCAGGGGTGACACGATAGCAGTCTTCCAATATTTGAGGGGCTGCCCCAAAGAAGAGGAGGGGGTCAACCTAATCTCCAAAGCACGTGAGGGCAGGACAAAAAGCAACGGATGGAAACCAAGCGAGAACTAAGGAGGAATTTCTGGTCTGTGAGAACAATTAATCAGTGGAACAGCTCACTTCCAGAAGTTGTGGGCGCTCCAACACTGGAGGTTTTTAAGAAGAGACTGGACAGTCACTTGTCTGGGATGCTATAGAGCCTCCGATTGAGCAGGGGGTTGGACTAGATGACCTCCAAGGTCCCTTCAACCTCTTCTGGTATTCTATAATCCCAGATGAATTAACCAGCGGGATAGCTTGTCTTTAAGAGGTTGTGGGTGCTCCATCATTGGAGGTTTTTAAGAAGAGACTGGACAGCCATTTGTCTGAAATGGTCTAGGGCCGTGATGGTGAACCTATGGCATGCATGCCCCAGGTGGTATGCAGAGCCCTCTCTGTGGGCACGTGCACCTTCGCTCCAGTCCTAGGCCTTCAGCTGGGTTCTATAAAACCTTTTTTTTTAATTGAAAATTTTTTATTGACAATTCACAAAAAAAATTTAAACCCACAAACCCACCCACCCCCACCCCCCCACCCACCCACTTCCCAGAGCAGAGTAGTGTTATTACAAACATATTAAACAAAATCTAATTAAATTTAACAAATTATACAATAACTAAATTCATACTTAACCCTTAACTCCCTTTAAACCTTAATATCATACTATTATAAACAAATCCATTTTAAAACAATTATTATAAAGAACCATAATAACAATAATAAACTAAATCATTTCCATTATAAAATGCTATTGAAACCTTTTTGCTTTAGGCCTCCGGTTCAATCAGTCCATTTCAACTTCTCGCGGGAAAAGCAAAGATCTCGCAAAGTTGGAATTGATTGATTGAACTTTTTAGTCCCAGCCAGTCTGCCGTGACCACCGCAGCCACGCCCGGCCAGTGGTCCACGCCCGGCCAGTGGGCCACCCCTGCCAATGGGCCACCCCCGCCAATGGGCCATGCCCACCCAATGGGCCACACCTGCCAATGGGCCACGCCCACCTGGCACCCGACGATACATAAGTGGGTTTTGGGTTGCAGTTTGGGCACTCGGTCTCTCAAAGGTTCGCCACCACTGGTCTAGGGTTTCCTGCCCGAGCAGGGGGGTTGGACTAGATGACCTCCGAGACCCCTTCCAACTCGGTTTATTCTGCAAAGGAAACAAAGCAGAGCGTTGCCGGACAGACAAAGGGGAGGGGGTCTCGTGTTTCTCCTTTTCATGCCCGTCAAATGCCACTCCGGGCGCCCCCCCCCCCCGGGCTGGAACAAGGGCCTAGTGTTGTCCCTCTATCCGGAGGAGGCCAAGGAGGGGGGGGGGCTTGAGAAAGAATCTTCCCAGGCCGAGTGGACAAGCCGGGGGATGGGACCCCCCCTTCCACGGGGGCTCATTAGCAGCAGATAAAGGATCTCCGCCGCTTAGGATTTCTCCCGTCCCGCTGGACCAGGGCCGTTCCCAGCGCCCCGTGACAAGAGCCGGTCCCCCCCCCCCCGCTTCTAATAGCCCCCCCCCCAATTGTGCGCTTCCTCCTTTCCTCGCTGGGAGAGAGTCGAGACGGGCTCCTCCGACAAGGGAGCCCGTTTCAACAGCTTTTATCTGATGAAACGGCCCGGGAAAGGTCGAATCGCTTCTTCCAGCGCTGCCAGGCTCCGCTCTGCGCCTCCAGGGAGGGGCCGCTCAGCTGCGGTGGGTGGGAGGCTGCGGAAGGGGGGAACGAAGAGCACCTGGCTGGGCAGGGAGGGACGGGGGCTCAGGACACAGGACAGGACAGGACACAGGACATCCCCCCCCCCCCAGCACACACACACGCACACCTAGCCAGGCTGGCTGCAGGCGTCGGGCAGGGCTTGGCAAAGGAGGATGAGGGGGTAAAGGAGGCCTGTCCTTCCTTTTCCTTTCCCTTCCTTTCCCTTCTCTCCCTTTCTCCTTCTTTCCTTTCCTTCCCTTCCCTTCTCTCCCTTTCTCCTTCTTTCCTTTCCTTCCCTTCCCTTCTCTCCCTTTCTCCTTCTTCCCTTCCCTTTCCTTCCCTTCTCTCCCTTTCGCCTTCTCCTCCTTCTCCTTCTCTCTTCCTTTCCTTTCCCACTCCTCCCTCCATCCCTCCTTCCTTCCCTTCCCTTCTCTCCCTTTCTCCTTCTTTCCTTTCCTTTCCTTTCCTTTCCTTCCCTTTTCTCCCTTTCTCCTTCTCCTTCTTCTGCTTCTCTCTTCCTTTCCTTTCCTTTCCCACTCCTCCCTCCATCCCTCCTTCCTTTCCTTCCCTTCCCTTCCCTTCACCTCCTTTCCTTCCCTTCCCTTCCCTTTCCTTCATCTCCTTCCCTTCCCTTCTCCTCCTTCTCCTTCTCTCTTCCTTTCCTTTCCCACTCCTCCCTCCATCCCTCCTTCCTTCCCTTCCCTTCCCTTTCCTTTCCTTCTCTCCCTTTCTCCTTCTCCTTCTTTCTCTCCTTCCCTTCCCTTCCCTTCTCTCCCTTTCTTGTTCTCCACCTCCTTCTCTCTTCCTTTCCCACTCCTCCTTTCCTTTCCCTTCCTTTCCCTTCCTTTCCTTCTTCCTTTCCTTTCCTTCCCTTCCCTTTCCTTCTCTCCCTTTCTCCTCCTTCTCCCTCACTCCTTCCCTTCCCTCCCTTCCATTTCCCCACTCTACTCCCATGGCTGTCTGGGGGATTGTAGGAGGTCTTGAAGTGGCCAAGGTGGACAGCCCCGGTTTACAGTCGGGGGCGGGGGGCGGGGGGCGGGAGTGCCAAGTCAGAAGAGGCCCATTGCAAAACCTTCCTGCTCCCATGAAGAGTCCCTCACCATTGGGGGGGGGTCCAGGTGTCCCCTGGAAGGCAGGAAGAACAGCTGAGCAGGTGACCCAAAGCACCTGGAGACCTACACGTCACTTCAGTGCCTGTAAACCTTCCAGCTCAGCTCCCTCTGAGGAGACTGGAACAAAAACTTTCTTCTCAGGATGCCTGAGATGCGAACCTCTTTCTTCCCATCTTTATCCACTTAGAGAGCTGGCGAGTTTATTGATGTTTTTCCTACCTCCTTTTATTGTTTGCCTCAAGATCGTTTACACAAGCGGGAATGCAAAATATACAAAGCCGCCGCAAGTAAGCTCTGCCATTTTGCACCAGGAAATTCCCAGCTCAAATGCCTCCAACTCAGTCCCAATGTTTTCATGCACACAGCTATATCAGTTGTAATTATAGCCCTTGTGTTATTGCAACGTGAACCATAGGTCTATGTAGCCATCAGACATCTGCACATCTTGGGAAACAAAGAGCTTATGGTCAAAGAAAGCACCTGCAGAAGGGAATAGAATAGAATAGAATAGAATAGAATAGAATAGAATAGAATAGAATAAATATTGGAATATAGAATAGAATAGAATAGAATAGAATAGAATAGAATAGAATAGAATAGAATAGAATAGAATAGAATAGAATAAATATTGGAATATAGAATAGAATAGAATAGAGTAGAGTAGAGTAGAGTAGAGTAGAGTAGAGTAGAGTAAGGGTAGGGTAGGATAGAGTAGAACAACAGAACAGAACAGAATAGAACAGAACAGAAGCTAGAAGGGACCTTGGAGGTCTTCTAGTCCAACCCCCTGCTCAAGCAGGAGAACCTACATCATTTCCAACAAGTGACTTTCCAGTCTCTTTTTAAAAACCCCCAGTGATGGACCACCCAGAACTTCTGGTGGCAAGGTGTTCCACTGGTTAATTGTCCTCACTGTTAGGAAGTTTCTCCTTAATTTCCGGGAGGACTGTCCTGCTCAATACAAGTTGTAAAAACCACCATTTTCAAAGCAAAACTTTGCCATTCTCTAGTAGATGCCTCCCATCTCTGAAATATAAATATAGAGAGTCTAAAGATCTCCATTTCTTCACAGATTCTTCGCTTTGGTGGTCTGAGGGGGTCAGTCACCTGAGGGGAATAACTTTTTTTTTTTTAAGAAAAAGTCTTGCATTGATGTCTGCTTCCTAGACCCTTTAGTGAAACTTGAACTGTATAAACCAGGCGTGTCCAACTTTGGCCACGTAAACACTTGTGGACTTCAATTCCCAGAATTCCCCAGCCAGCCTGGCTAGAGAAGGGGAGCTCCTGGGATGTGCTAAAATGGTCTCCCACCAGTCCACTCCTTCCCTTCCCATCTCTGGGAGAACTTCTGCTGTGTTTCCTCAAGGCGAGTGTTTATTGTTTTATTTGCAGAATGAGCTTCTGGAGACTCTCAACCCAAGGAAAAAAAAAAAGAGAGAGAGAGGCTCTAAGTCTTTAGAGGAGGAAAAAATAAATAAACTCCAGACGGTGGAACCCTGACCTTAAAACCTCAACCAGGAGTAGCATCACTTTGGCCATTTGAGGGCAGAGTCGCCTTAGATTTCAAAGTCCCAGCCATTCAGTCTCCTGATTGTGGACAGGGAATTAGGATGGGAAGTGTTTACACCATGAGGGCCCAACGTTGGCCGCTTTAAGACAGGTGGACTGCGCATCCCAGAATTCCCCAGCCAGCACAGCTGGCTGGGGAATTCTGGGATGCGCAGTGCACCTGTCTTAAAGCGGCCAACGTTGACATCTCTGCTCCACAGTATTCTAAGGCTGGATTAAACCTGCCTAAGCAGATCCTGTTCATTTCAAAAATTTACTAATTTGACTGCAGCAAGGTTATTAGTAGGCTCGTATTGGAAGAAGGACTCGTTGCCTGCTTTAGAAGAATGGATATTTATAAGTTTCTAACTTTGCAGAAATGGCGAAAATGTCTGCTTATTTGAAGGATCATACACAAGAAAGATATATTATTGTATGGAGAAGATGGATAGATTACATTCAGAAAAAATACGGGACTACAAAGTTTCATTTATTTTATGAGTAAATTTTATAGTAACTGTTGTAGAGATTTGTTTATATGTCTTAATTTAAGGGGAGTTAAAGGTTAAGTATAATGTTTTTTTTCTCTCTTTTTTTTCTTTTTTCTTTTTTTCTTTTTTATTATTGTTAACCTTCTTATTAATAACCCTGTACTCTGCTCTGGGAAGCGAGGGGGGGAGGGTTGAGGGTGGGTGGGTGGGTGAGTGGGTGGGTGGGTAATGACAATATAGTCATGGCAAACGCTTGGGTGTTTCCCCTATGCTGCGTTCATGTGTGTGAAAGGGATGAGAGGGGAGGAAGGAGTAGGGAGGAAGTAGGATGGTTAGAGGAGATGGGGAGGGGAAGAGAGTAGGAGGGGAGGAGAGAAAGAGGAGGGAAGTGGGGAAGGATTAGAAAGGGTGGACGCAGCCTGGGGGGAATGGGCAGGCGGTACCAATGGTTAGGAATTTAATTGTATTTTGTATGAATAATGGAAAATAAAACTTTTTAATAATTTTTTTTTTACTAATTTGTTTCCTAATTTACTAAGTCTGCTAGGTTTCAAAACAAGAAATACTCATTCCCCCCCCCCTTAAAAAAAAAAGCCAGTCACCAACATTAACACGTATGAAGAAGGGGTGCAGGAACTGGGTAGGTCTAGTTTAATGAAAACAAGGACCGGGGGTGACATGATAGCAGCCTTCCAGCACTTGAGGGACTGCCACAAAGAAGTGGGGGCGGGCTCAGCTTATTCTCCAAGAGCCCCTGAAGGCAAAGACAAGGAGCAACGGAGGGAAACTCATCAAGGAGAGAAGCAAACTGGAAATAAGGAGGAACTTCCTAGCAGCGAGGACAATTAACCTGCGGAACAGCTTGCCACCGGAAGTGATGGGTTTTTAAGAAGCGATTGGACAGCTATTGGTCTGAAATAGTGGAGGTCTGTTGCTTGAGCGTGGGGTTTGGACTAGAAGACCTCCAAGGTCCCTTCTTGTTCTGTTGTTCTGTTAGTCCCAGCAACACAGGACAAGAAGCAACGGATGGAAACTGATCAAGGAGAGAAGCAACCTAGAACTAAGGAGAAACTTCCTGACAGTTAGAACAATTAACCAGTGGGACAACCTGCCTCCAGAAGCGATGAATGCTCCATCACTGGAGGTTTTTAAGAAGAGACTGGACAGCCGTTTGTCCGAAGTGGTATAGGGTTTCCTGCCTGAGCAAGGGGTGGAACTAGATGACCTCCAAGGTCCCTTCCAACTTTATTATATGGATCATCGCACAGTCAGCCAGATGTTCAGACTGGATTTGGCATTTTGTCTACCTATCGAGTCCTTACCCAGGACCTGGGATAGGCAGATGTGGATGTTTGATGGTATTACAGATATTGTTGCAGGATGGAAGCAGTTCCTAATAAGGCCGCCTTTTGCAATTGAATAATAGCGAATTTGTCAATGCCAATGGTGTTCAAGTGGTGCTCCAGTTGTTTTGGGATTGCACCCAAGGAGCCTATGACTATTGGTACTACCCTTGCTTGCTTTTGCCACAGTCTTTATTTCTTTGTTTTCAATCACTGTGTATCTGCGACCGGTAAACACCTTTTCTTCCAGTAGTTTTGCAGCTGCTGGCCCTGGTTGCTCAGCCAACAGTCCTGAGTCCTGTAACCCATTTTTCACCAGATATCCAGGAACTCCAATATATTATTATTGTTGTTGTTGTTATTGTTGTTATAACACTGGGATGTGATATGATAAAAGGAAGTTTTTTAAATCAGATATGACCATGTTTGAAAACTGGTTTGTTTCTAATGTGTCCAATCTTTCGAGCTTTCAGACTCCTGCGGAAGCCCATCTTGAGGGAACTTGTGTGTGTGTATGTGTGTGTGTGTGTGTGTGTGTGTGTGTTTCTAATGTCCTCTTTTTTTTTCTTTTTAAAGTTCCATCTCACCAGGTGAATTGTTTTTCCAGATGTGGTGATTTGGACCGTCTCCAGAACTTCGATTTCCCCGAAGGGGCTGTGCGGACATATGATGGGGTTCGTTGTTCAAATGAAATTAAAAGCTGCAATGTGCTTTTGATGTGTCAATAGAAAAAATGAAACAGATACATTTGCCCAGGCTCACATCTGGATCATTGTTCGGGAGTTTTCGTTACAATCAACTCAGTCTTATCTCTCTTCAAAGAAACCAATTTGTTGAGCAGAATGGAATAGGGGGGAGGCTGACAAGGACAGGCTCTGCAGAACACATTTTCCTGGTTCTAATATTGGATTCCTGAGATGGCCTTCGCCAAAACTGATTAGAATAGAACAGAGCTGGAAGGGACCTTGGAGGTCTTCTAGTCCAGCCCCCTGCTCAAGCAAGAGAACTTATACCATCTCAGACAAGTGACTGTCTAGCCTCTTCTTAAACACCTCCAGGGATGGAGCGCCCACAACTTCTGGAGGCCAGCTGTTCCACTGGTTAATTGTCCTCACTGTCAGGAATTTCTTCTTAATTCCAGGTTGCTTCTCTCTTTGATCAGTTTCCAACCATTGTTTCTTGTCCTGCCCCCAGGTGCTTTGGAGAATAATTTGACCCCCTCTTCTTTGTGGCAGCCCCTCAGATATTGGAACACTGCTATCATGTCTCCCCTGTTTCTTCTTTTCTTTAGACTAGCCAAACCCACTGGAGCTTTTTAAGAAGAGGCTGGACAGTCACTTACCTGAAATGGTATAGGTTCTCCTGCTTGAGCAGGGGGCTGGACTAGAAGATCTCCAAGGTCCCTTCCAGCTCTATTCTATTCTATTCTATTCTATTCTATTCTATATTCCAATATTTATTCTATTCTATTCTATTCTGTAATTCTGTTCTATTGTATTGTATTGTATTCTGTTCTATTCTATTCTATTCTGTAATTCTGTTCTATTGTATTGTATTGTATTGTATTGTATTCTGTAATTCTGTTCTATTGTATTGTATTGTATTGTATTGTATTGTATTGTATTGTATTGTATTGTATTCTATTCTATTCTATTCTATTCTATTCTATTCTATTCTATTATTCTGTTCTATTGTATTGTATTGTATTGTATTCCATTCCATTCCATTATAAAACAAGTATAACAATGAAGCCATCTTAGAATGAAGGCAAATAAAGGTGTCCCAGGATAATGTTGCAGGATCTAATCCGAGCTGGTCACTGGGACAAGAGGTTTTGTTTTCCGAACATTCAGGCTGATATATGCACATATTCTGGAAAGAGAAAGAAGTTTCCTAAGGATTGGCTCCAACACAAGCCGAAAAACTTGAAAGAATGAATGTGTGGACCTGGAGATCGACTCAGATTGGATCCTCCCTCTTAGAACGTCTCTGATATCTGCAAGGATTGAAATCCCCTTGAATCTACTCAGCTGAAATCATGCAAGGACTTCTTAATTGTTTATGGAGAGCAAACAACGTCCAGCCATTTTTTTCTAGCGGCTACTGCATCCTTCGCCAGCCGGGCTGGGAAAAAACCACACAAACCAAAGCCAACATCTCTGCCTAACATCACCAGACACCAAAGGTAGCCTTGTCTGAGCCGAGCAGTGTGTGTAAATACTAATACTATTTTTAAAAATCTGATTGGTAGAGCTGTTGTTGCTCAGCTGATTCATCTGAATTCAGGCCAATATTTGCCAGGAAATTAACAAATCTGAGAATGAGTGAATGTGAACGAAAGCTGGCCAAATTCTCCAGGAAGGTCATTCAAGAGGTAAAGGCATTGCCAAAGAGTATGAAAGTGGAAAACATTGCTCATAAACCCCAAAATGTATGTTGGGGACAGTTCTGGTCAACTCCAGATGTTCCAGATGAATGCTATTCCAGATGAATTGTGTATCCAGCTTTGGTCACCATGTTATATGGAGACTTTGGGAAACGTGTAGAGAAGAGCAACTTACGAGGAGGATCCAAGGCCTTGAGAGTAAAACACATGAAGAACGGATGCAGGAATTGGGTATAGAGAAAAGAGGGCTCCGGGGGGGGGGGGGACATGATAGCAGCCTTCCAGCATTTGAGGGGCTGCCACAAAAAAGAAGAGGGGGTCAATGTATTCTCCAAAGCAACAGAAGGCAAGACAAGAAACAACGCATGGAAACTGATCAAAGAGAGAAGCAAGCGGGAGTTAAGGAGAAACTTCCTAACAGTGAGGACGATTAACCAGTGGAACAGCTTGCCACCAGAAGCTGTGGGTGCTTCAATGCTGGAGGTTTTTAAGAAGAGAGTGGACAGCCACTTGTCTCAAATGGTGTAGGCCGGGGGTAGGCAACCTTGGCTCTTTTATGGCTCGTGGACTTCAACTCCCAGAATTCCTGAGCCAGCCATGCTGGGGGGGGAAAGAGAGAGCTTTCCAAGCTGAGCCACGCTGGCTCAGGAATTCTGGGAGTTGAAGTCCATTAGTCATAAAGAGGCCTAGGCCAGAGGTAGGCAACCGTGGCTCTTTTATGACTGGTGGACTTCAGCTCCCAGAATTCCTGGGCCAGCCATGCTGAGGGGAAAGGAGAGGTTTCCAAGCTGACCCATGCTGGCTCAGGAATTCTGGGAGTTGAAGTCCACCAGTCATGAAGGGGCCATAGTTTCCCCCTGCTGGCTCAGGAATTCTGGGAGTTGAAGTCCACGAGTCATAAAAGAGCCAAGGTTGCCTACCCCTGGTCTAGGCCTAGGTCTCCTGCCTGAGCAGGGGGTTGGACTAGAAGACCTCCAAGGTCCCTTCCAGCCTTGTTCTGCTCCTCTGAGCTTCCAACGGTCTCCCAGACTTTCATCCCTTTTCCTCACCCCATCCACCGCCTCCTTAGCAGCAACCTGGAGCTCAGTCAAGCATGGGAAGGACGCCGTGATCCTTGCAGCAGCAGCGGAGTGATTCAGGGGTGAGCTGAAGTGGCAGCCAGCCTTTTCCAGGGCCGAAAAATCCACCGAGGGATGATTCAGGCGCCCAAATTAATCTCAGCTGCCTCTCCTTGTTACGGATGTTTGATGAGTGATGGAGTGTGAGGAGGGACCTTTAAGGCGAGCAGGGAATGCCCAGCGTCTCTCTTGAGTCAGAATGACCAAAGAGCAATATTTAGAAAATGATTGAAGTGGGAGCGGGGAGAGATCACTCGCTAGTGATGGTCTCCCAAAGCTGTGTGGTAAACCAGAAGTATGTGGCCTGGACAGGCTAATTCCCTGAAGGAAGGCCTGCATTTCACAGCAGGCTGAGCTTGCTAACTGCAAGACCCTTCCTCCCTTCCTCCCTTCCTCCCTTCCTCCCTTCCTTCCTTCTTTTCCTTCCTTTCTTCTTCCTTCCTTCCCTTTCTTCCTCCTTCCGTCCTTCTTCCTTTGTTTTCTTCCTTCCTTCCTCCTTCCTTTCCTTCCTTCCTTCCTCCTTCTTTCCTTCCTTCCTCCTTCCTTCCTTCTTGTCTTCCTTCCTTCTTTCTACTTCCTTTCTTCCTTTCTTTCTTCTTCCTTCCCTTCCTTCCTTCCTTCCTTCCTTCCTTCCTTCCTCCCTTCCTCCCTCCCTTCCTCCCTTCCTCCCTCCCTTCCTTCCTTCCTTCTTTTCCTTCCTTTCTTCTTCCTTCCTTCCCTTTCTTCCTCCTTCTGTCCTTCTTCCTTTGTTTTCTTCCTTCCTTCCTTCCTTCTTCCTTCCTTCCTTCCTTCCTCCTTCCTTCCTTCTTTCCTTCCTTCCTCCTTCCTTCCTTTCCTTCCTTCCTTCTTTCTTCTTTTCCTTCCTTCCTCCTTCCTCCCTTTCTCCTTCCTTCCTCCCTTCCCTCCTTCCTTCCTCCTTTCTTTCCTTCCTTCCTTCCTTCCTCCTTCCTTCCCTTCCTTCCTTCCTCTCCTTCCTTCCTTCTTCCTTTCTTCCTTCCTTCCTTCCTCTCCTTCCTTCCTTCTTTCTTCTTTTCCTTCCTTCCTCCTTCCTCCCTTTCTCCTTCCTTCCTCCCTTCCCTCCTTCCTTCCCTCCATTCTTCCTTCCTTCCTTTTTACCATCTTTTCCTTCCTTCCTGACTGCAGCCCGCATCCCTTGCAACCTCCGTCAGGGGCCTTCCCTGAAGGAGACGGATTCGGAGGGCAGAAGCTACGAGAGGGCCTCAGTCTCCCTCTGCAGCCCTATCCACCATTGCCCTTGACTTTAAAATAGCAGAAGGGTTCTTAGTTCTGGTGGTTACCTGTTCAGTGGCAGGGTCAGATGCTGGGATAAAAATTGGGCAAGGGGTTTCATCCTGAATCCTGCCTGGTGAAAGGCCGGGCCTTTAACTGCAACCACCTATGTCTCGATTTCACTACGTCACCTTAAGCTGTTATTGTCTGAGTCCAAGAAGCCCCAGGTAGACCATGGTCTGTGCAGGAACAACTGCAAGGGGCTTAAGCCGGGGGTCCTCCAATTCGGCCACTTTAAGACGTGTGGACTTCAACTCCCAGAATTCCCCAGCTGGGGAATTCTGGGAGTTGAAGTCCACACGTCTTAAAGTGGCCGAGTTGGAGGACCCCTGGCTTAAGCTCTCCTCCAGGCAATAAGAGGTGAGAGGTCATCTGGGGTCAGGGGTGGGAAGGGACACGGGTACAGGGAGTCCTGGACTTACAACAGTTCAATTAGCGACCGTTCAACGTTACAACAGCACTGGGAAAAACGGGATTTACGGCCGTTTTTCACCATTACGAACTTCGCAGCCTCCCCCAGAATCCCGTGATCCGAATTCACAACTGGCTCTTCTTTATAACGGTTGTAACGCCCCGAGGTCAGGCGATCGGCCCCCTTTTGCCACCCTCTGACCATCTGGCTTCCCCGCTCGCTCTCGTCCTTCGTGACTTAATGAGTGACTGGTTGCTAATGAAGTAATTGCTACACGATGGCTAATCTTAATCACGGCAATTCGTCAGTTGTGGCGAGAAAGGTCGCAAAACGGGGCAAAATTCAACGTCTTGCTTAGCCAGGTAAAATTTTGGACTCAGTTGGGGTCCTAGGTTGAGGACCCCCTGTGTAGGGTCTCCTGCCTGAGCAGGGGGTTGGACTACAAGACCTCTGAGGTTCCCTTCTCACTCTGTTATTCTGCAAGGGTCTCCTGCCTGAGCAGGGGGTTGGTCTAGAAGACCTCTAGGGTCCCTTCTCACTCTGTTATTCTGCAAGGGTCTCCTGCCTGAGCAGGGGGTTGGTCTAGAAGACCTCTAGGGTCCCTTCTCACTCTGTTATTCTGCAAGGGTCTCCTGCCTGAGCAGGGGGTTGGTCTAGAAGACCTCTAGGGTCCCTTCTCACTCTGTTATTCTGCAAGGGTCTCCTGCCTGAGCAGGGGGTTGGTCTAGAAGACCTCTAGGGTCCCTCCCAACTCTGTTAAATTCAACGTCTTGCTTAGCCAGGTAAAATTTTGGACTCAGTTGGGGTCCTAGGGGTTGAGGACCCCCTGTGTAGGGTCTCCTGCCTGAGCAGGGGGTTGGACTACAAGACCTCTGAGGTTCCCTTCTCACTCTGTTATTCTGCAAGGGTCTCCTGCCTGAGCAGGGGGTTGGTCTAGAAGACCTCTAGGGTCCCTTCTCACTCTGTTATTCTGCAAGGGTCTCCTGCCTGAGCAGGGGGTTGGTCTAGAAGACCTCTAGGGTCCCTTCTCACTCTGTTATTCTGCAAGGGTCTCCTGCCTGAGCAGGGGGTTGGTCTAGAAGACCTCTAGGGTCCCTTCTCACTCTGTTATTCTGCAAGGGTCTCCTGCCTGAGCAGGGGGTTGGTCTAGAAGACCTCTAGGGTCCCTCCCAACTCTGTTATTCTATTATATCCCCCCCCCCACACACACATTTTTTCCGTCCCTGGTTTCCCTTCTGATTCGGGGTTTCTGAGGATGAAACGTCCGGCGTGCGGCAAGGGGAGGCCTGGAGGATGGAAAGAGGCTCGGTCAAGCCCGGAGGTTGAGGAAACCAGGAAGCGGCAGAGGGCATGAAAGGAGAGGCCGGTGGCAAAGCTGGGTGTTCAGGGCACGAAACACCCCCCCCCCAAAAAAAGCCGCTTGCTGGAAAGAACAGGAGCATCTGGATAAAATTACCCCGAAGGGGAGGGGGGGAGAAGTTAGCCCAGCTTTAAAAATAACTCTTAGCGCAGCACACGGCTTCCTCTGTTCGGGGGGGGGGGGAATCCGAGGAAGAAAAAAGGAGTTATTTTCATTCCCCACGGAGTCCCCTTTTTCCAAATGAAAATCTTTCCTCGCCTCCTTTTTTTTATTTATTTGTTTTTGGTTTTCCTTCCACCCTCTGGGGTTCTTCCTTCCTTCCTTTCTTCTGGGAAACCCCCCCCCCGCCCCATGCTTTGCGATTGCCCTTCCACAAAGCCCACGAAACGCCTGGAAGCCTCCCCTGGCAGGGGCAACGGGTGGACTGGCGTGGGATGCCAACCGCCACCGAGAGAAGCCGGGAGAAGGTTTGGAGAAGCATCCAGGCCTGGAAGCCTTTGGCACGGCCCCTCCGTCTCCTCCAAGGCCAGGAGACGGCGGCCCCAGGAAGCCCCCACTGGAGGGTCAAAGCCCCGGGATTGCACATCAACAAGTCTTCCTCTCCCTGGATCCGTCAGCTCCAAGGGGCCAGAAGGCGGATAGCCATTGCCTCTCAGTCCTTGCCCCAGCCATGGATGTCCACCCCAACACTTTCCCTGGGTCCTACCTTGAGAGCATCGAAGACGTGCAAATGGTGGGCGAGTGCAGGGGAAGGAGTGGCAGAAGCTGGGGGTGGAGTCAAAAGAGGGATCAGCCTAGAATCCCTACATAGCCACAAAGAAAGTCAAAACCCTGCCTTGAATTCTGTTGACCCCCATCTAACGGCAAGCAGGGGCTGGCCGTGAGTTGAGAAGATTCCTGAGAAGGAAGGAAGGAAGGAAAGAAAGAAAGAAAGAAAGAAAGAAAGAAAGAAAGAAAGAAAGAAAGAAAGAAAGAAAGAGGGAGGGAGGGAGGGAGGGAGGGAGGGAGGGAAGGAAGGAAGGAAGGAAGGAAGGAAGGAAGGAAGGAAAGAAATGGGACATAATGGGAAATAGTGAGTTTAAGTGGACTCCAGAAGATGGTAGAGGACAAGAAGGCCTGGAGGAACATTGTCCATGGGGTCGCAATGGGTCGGACACAACTTCGCAGTTAACAACAATGGGAAATAATGGGAAATAATGGGAAATGGGAGATACATAGAAGAGAAGGCAGAATGTCTAGGCCAGAGTTAGGCAACCTTGGCTCTTTTATGACTCGTGGACTTCAACTCCCCGAAGTTGAAGTTGAGCATGGCTGGCTCAGGAATTCTGGGAGTTGAAGTCCACAAGTCATAAAAGAGCCAAGGTTGCCTACCCCTGGCCTAGTCTAATGAAAAGAAGGACAAGCAGATTAATTGATAGCATTATCATTACCATTCCCCACCCCTCTTCTCTCTTCCTTCCTTCCTTCCTTCCTTCCTTCCTTCCTTCCTTCCTTCCTTCCTTCCTTCCTTCCTCTCTCCCTCCCTCCCTCCCTCCCTCCCTCCCTCCCTCCCTCCCTTCCTTCCTTCCTTCCTTCCTTCCTTCCTTCCCTCTTCTCCCCATCTTATCAGGTGTGAAGGTCCAAATAAACTCGCATTGCTCATTCTTCTCATTAGACTGGACCTACCCAACTCCTGCCACCGTCCTTCGCGTGTTTTGGCCTCCAGGCCCGTGATCCCCTTCGTTGCTCTTCTCTGCCCTCTTTCCAGAGTCTCAACATCTTTTTTGTATTGTGGCAGCCAAAAGTGGCTGCGGTATTCCAGGTGTGCGTGCTTCCTTACCTTGAGGGAAGGTCAGGCCTTGAGACCACCTGGGACCAATCAGAGGTGGAGCTGGGGGCAGACCCTTCCTTGCATCTGTTATACACATACACACACATCTGTCAAAAAAACCCACCCAGCACATCAGCTTTTGTTGATGGAGGCCAGGAGAGCGTTGTTCCTCCTGACTCTCACTGGGTGGCTGCATTCTTCAGAAACCACAAAGTCCAGCGACGGGTTTATTTTAGCCCCGTGTCCGAGGAAGGAGCGAGCTTCACTTCTGCCAAAGTACGTTACCTCTAAGAATTTCTTTCCATCGGCTTCCAAGTTTGATTGGGGCCGATTCTAGACTGGGTTGGGGGGGGGTCCCTGGAAAACCGAGGCAGCCCCTCATGTGTAGAGAAAGGAAAGAGAACGGAGAATCTGGCCCCCGGACAGCGATTTTTGAAAGGGTGTGTGTGCATGTATTCACCTCCGAGTGGCTGGTTGTTTTGGAGTTCCACAGACAAACCCTGATCTATTTCCCGGAGCGAATAGGGCGATACAGAGAGATTTGCATCCTTTTCCCTAACTAAAAGCTTTTGCCCTCGTTATAATTGGTCCCTCTGTTTGAATAGGGTTGTTTTCCTACACAGCTGGGGTGTTTTTGGAGGCTTTTAAGAAGAGATTGGACAGCCACTTGTCTGGAATGGTCTAGGGCAGGAGTAGGCAACCTTGGCTCTTTTATGACTCATGGACTTCAACTCCCAGAATTCCTGAGCCAGACACTGAGGAATTCTGGGAGTTGAAGTCCACGAGTCATCAAAGGGCCAGGTTTGAAGACCCCTGATCTACAGAATAGAATAACAGAAGCTGGAAGGGGCTATGCTGGCTCAGGAATTCTGGGAGTTGAAGTCCACAAGTCATAAAAGAGCCAAGGTTGCCTACCCCTGGTCTAGCGTCTCCTGCCTGAGCAGGGGGTTGGACTAGAAGATCTCCAAAGTCCCTTCCAATTTTGTTATTCTATTAAGCATGAAGACCCTTGCAGCCTTTGGGCCTCTTCCTGGCCAGGTGGAGAAGACCAGTGGCTTGAGGAGTCCCAGACAACTGGAAAGATGCCAGATCTTTGCTTGTGGCATGGCGTTTAGCTTCACGGAGACGAGGACACCATCCGTGCATCCACCAGGAGAAACAAATCCTTCGGGATGCGAGCAGAGACGTCCAAGCCCCCTTTCCCGTCCTCCCCACGAGGCTCTGAGGAACATTGTTGCAAAGGACGTCGCCATCCTCAGAGCAGGCCGGCAGGCGGGCGCACGTTGTTCCCCCTCGCGTTGGGGGCGCAGAGGGGCCAAGGCCGAGGGAGAGCTGTCCACGAGTTGAAAAAGTCATCAGCGGGACAAGTGGAAACATTTGGAAGCAAAATATTGTTCAGCAAAGAGCGGGAGAGGTTGGGAGGCCAGGGGGGCAAGCTGCACGGTCAGCACTTTCAAGGGAGGCCAAGTTGGGGTGCAAGGCAAAGGCGATAAGACGGAACTGCTGGGGTGTGGGATGAGGGCCAAGGTCCGTTCAAGCGTGTGTGTTGGCTTCTCAGCGTTTTTGTTGCCAGGCTGGGTAACCCCTTCAAAAAAACTCAGCCGCTGGCTACCTGGCCTGGTAACGAAACATTTGGAAACCAACCCACAAACTCGGAGCATGAACCTTCCCCCCCCCCCCCAAGGAATCCTCTGCAGAGATTCTCCACCATCCAGGCCGTGGCTGTCCCAAAAGGCAACTGGACTTCCTTGTTGTTGTTGTTGTTTCCCTCTTTGAAAGGTGAAGAAGCTTCTCGGATGAGAAGTGACACCTTTTCAAAGCAAAGAAAAAAAGGAAGTCCAGTGGCCTTTTGGAAAAGGCACCTTTGGGACAAGGAGGAATGAAGGCCGTCGTCCTTCCGGAGGGATCCTGAAAAGCAACTCTCAAGGGAGGCTGTCCCCCTCCCGGGTCACCTTCTAAAATGCCCGGGCAACTCCCACCCCTTGTCACAGAGACTCTGCGGCTTATTGGCTTATACAGCAGCCATCTCACTACTCTCACTTCAAATCCCAGGACACCAAATGCGGTTCTAAGATTCTAACATTCTATGGTTCTATGATTTTATGACTCTATGGCTCTAGGGCTGTAGGATTCTAGGGTTCTAAGATTCTAGGATTCTATTACTATGATTCTATGATTTTATGACTCTGACTCTATGGCTCTAGGATTCTATGGTTCTAGGATTCTAACATTCTAACATTCTAGGATTCTAGGATTCTATTACTATGATTCTATGATTTTATGGCTCTATGATTCGAGTGTTCTAAGATTCTAGGATTCTATTACTATGATTCTATGATTTTATGACTCTATAGCTCTATGATTCTATGGTTTTATGGTTCTAGGATTCTAACATTCTAACATTCTAGGATTCTATTACTATGATTCTATGATTTTATGGCTCTATGACTCTAGCGTTCTAGGTTTCTAAGATTCTAGGATTCTATTACTATGATTCTATAATTTTATGACTATGACTCTATGATTCTATGGTTCTATGGTTCTAGGATTATAACATTCTATGATTCTAGGGTTCTAGGGTTCTATTACTATGATTCTATGATTTTATGACTATGGCTCTATGATTCTAGGGTTCTATGATTCTATTACTATGATTCTATAATTTTATGACTCAATGGCTCTAGGCTCTATGATTCTATGGTTCTAACATTCTAACATTCTATGGTTCTATGATCTATTACTATGATTCTATGATTTTACTATGATTCTATGATCACGGAAGCAGGAGGCGTGAGCTTCAATGGACTCCAGAAGATGGCAGAGGACAGGAAGACCTGGAGGAACGTTGTCCATGGGGTCGCGATGGGTCGGACACGACTTCGCAACTAACAACAGCAACAAATGATTTTATGACCCTATGGTTCTATGATTCTGCGGTTCTATGGTTCTAGGATTCTAGATGATAAGATTCCATGGTTCTAGGATTCTGATGCCCCAACTCAAGGCATCTTGCCACCCTTTGGCCCTGAACAACCCAGCGATGGTTCTCCATAGCAAGGGGGCCACATGACCCAACCCCCAGAGATTGAATCTATTGGACCTCCCCCCTGGGTGTCCCTGTGATACAACCTCCCTAATGCGTATCACAGTGACATCCAAGGGCAGATCCAATGGCTTCCGTCTCTCTATGGGTCGGGTCACATGGCCCCCTTGCTGTGGGGGCCACTGGGATGCGGCCTCCCTGTTTCACCCCCGATGGGTCCCTGAATCCAGAGCAGGACCCTCTGGCGGACGGAGAAGCCTTGCAAGCGGAGGGGCCCAACCCCCTGCCCCCTCCCCACTTGGCTGCATGAGCCTCTGTGTTTCTTTTGGCACGGCTCTGCCCTCCGGACCCCGGTTCAAGGACAGTTGAATTTCTGACAGGGCAGAGATGATTGCTACATTTTTGACATACTGAGAATTCCTCTCTCAGCGGCCCCCACAGATCAGAGAAGAGTTGCTGAGTCGCAGGGAGGCTCAGCCTGGAAGCGTCTCCATGATCGTCCTGGAGAGCACGCAGGCAGCAGCCTTGGTTCACCCTCAGCGGGCTCTTCTCCAGTCCAACCGTGACGCAGGACCAGATAGCCGGCTCAGGTTCTGCTGGGTCAGCTCCTTTCCAAGACCCCCTTCTCTCTCTCTCTCTCTCTCTCTCTCTCTCTCTCTCTCTCTCTCTTCCTTCTGGGTGTTGAGCCAAGGCACCCCCAATTACAATCCCATCAGTCAACCAGAGCTGTGGAGTGGAGCAGTGGGGTGCTTCTAACCAGGAAGGGTCAAATGTTAACCAGAGCCAACAGTTAATAACAGTAGTAGTAGTAGTATTAGTAGTAGTAGTAGTAGTAGTAGTAGTAGTAATAATAATAATAATCACCTGCAACATAACACCCCAGACTTAACAATTGTCGATAAGAAAGACAAAAAAGTCTGGATAGTGGACATGGCAGTGCCTGGAGACAGCAGAAGAGACGAGAAAGAACTGGAGAAGATCACAAAAGACAAAGACCTACAAATAGAAATAGAAAGACTGTGGCAAAAGCAAGCAAGGGTAGTACCAATAGTCATAGGCTCCTTGGGTGCAATCCCAAAACAACTGGAGCACCACTTGAACACCATTGGCATTGACAAATTCGCTATTAGTCAATTGCAAAAGGCGGCCTTACTAGGAACTGCTTCCATCCTGCGACGATATCTGTAATACCATCAAACATCCACATCTGCCTATCCCAGGTCCTGGGTAAGGACTCGATAGGTAGACAAAATGCCAAATCCAGTCTGAACATCTGGCTGACTGTGCGATGATCCAAAATAATAATAATAATAATAATAATAATAATAATAATAATAATAATAATAGTAATAATAACAGCAGCAGCAGCAACAACAACAACAACAACAATAATAATAATAATAAAGTTGGAAGGGACCTTGGAGGTCATCTAGTCCAACCCCCTGCTCAGGCAGGAAACCCTATACCATTTCAGACAAATGGCCATCCAGTCTCTTCTTAAAAACTTCCAGTTTTGGAGCATTCACAACTTCTGGAGGCAGGTTGTTCCACTGGTTAATTGTCCTCATTGTCAGGAAATTCCTCCTTAGTTCTAGGTTGCTTCTCTCCTTGGTTAGTTTCCACCCGTTGCTTCTTGTCCTGCCTTCAGGTGCTTTGGAGAATAGCTTGACTCCCTCTTCTTTGGGGCAGCCCCTGAGATACTGGAAGACTGCTATCCTGTCCCCCCTGGTCCTTCCTTTCATAAAACTAGATATCCCCAGTTCCAGCAACTGTTCCTTGCATGTTTAGCCTTATTATCTGGGTACATCAGTAGACTTGGAATTACAGTAGGTGTCTTAGCCCAATCATTCTAGAGATAATTTAGAGGTTGGAGGAAGCTTTAAAATAACAAAGGAAAGGCTCTATGGATTCACCATCATGGTTGTCCCAAAGCTGCTTTTCCAAAAGGCAACTGGACTTCCATGTTTTTGTCTTGAACGCCTGTCACATGTCATTCAAGAAGCTGAGGTCCTCGTCCAGTCAACAAGGAAGTTTCCTGGATGAGACGTGAAAGCTTTTCAAGGAAACGCAATTGTAAAGTTCCCAGATTTAGCCCTCCGGCTACAGCTTACTTAACTGTAGTCAAGATCTACGGGTTATGTTCTTCTCACCTTCCTTCGGCCTCTGGAGAAGGGTTGGGTTGGGCATCTGCCAGGCCTGGTTTTGAGAACTGCGCTCCTAGCTGTGAGATGCCAGGTGGGCTGGCCAGCCTATATCCTTCCAAGTTCTCTGCTTGGAGGCGGGGTGGGAGAGGGGGCTGATCCCAAGCCCCAGGAAAGGACTTCTCTGGGAGAAGAGGGGAGAGAGAAAGTCCATCCAGATGTTGCTTTGGAGGCTTCATAAGAAGGTTCGGGAGCATCGGGAGAGGAGGGACTTGGCCCAGGGCAGTGGGCCTACTGATGTGAATTCAGCTATTTTGCCAATCTACAGCAGGGGTCTTCCAACTTGGCCCTTTGATGACTTGTGGACTTCAACTCCCAGAATTCCTCAGCCAGGCACGCGTGCCTGGCTGAGGAATTCTGGGAGTTGAAGTCCACAAGTCATCAAAGGGCCAAGTTGGAAGACCCCTGATATAGACTTTAAGAGGAGTGGACTTCAACTCCCAGAATTCCTCAGCCAGAGTGCCTGGCTGAGGAATTCTGGGAGTTGAAGTCCACAAGTCATCAAAGGCCAAGTTTGAAGACCCCTGATATAGACTTTAAGAGGAGTGGACTTCAACTCCCAGAATTCCTCAGCCAGAGTGCCTGGCTGAGGAATTCTGGGAGTTGAAGTCCACAAGTCATCAAAGGGCCAAGTTGGAAGACCCCGGATATAGACTTTAAGAGGAGTGGACTCCAATTCCCAGAATTCCTCAGCCAGAGTGCCTGGCTGAGGAATTCTGGAAGTTGAAGTCCACAAGCCATCAAAGGGCCAAGTTGGAAGACCCCTGATCTACAGAATAGAATAACAGAATAGCAGACCTGAAAGGGACCTTGGAGGTCATCTACTTCAACCCCCTGCTCAGGTTTCAGACAAAGGGCTACCCAACCTCTTCTTAAAAGCCTCCAGTGATGGAGCACCCACAACTTCCAGTGGCAAGTTGTTCCACTGGTTAATTGTCCTCACTGTCAGGAAATTCCTCCTTGGTTCTCGGCTGGATCTCCTTGACGAGCTTCCATCCGTTGCTTCTTGTCCAGCCTTTTGCTTCTCTGTGCCATTGTCTCTGCTGGTTGGAACCCGCCACCACCCCCCTCTCTCTCACACACACACACTAAGATGCACCCTGGCACAGATCCATCTAGGCATTTCACCCATTTGGCCTCACTTGGCTGGAAAGAGTCCCATCCCCACCCTTAAGACGCTCCAAGTGAAGGCAGAAAGCTTTGGGTCCATGGCTTGTCGGGCCTGATCTAAAACACATTGGCCGGTGCGCCGAGGGACGGCGAGCGAGAGGGATGCGGTGGAGAAGGCACTAACCTGGGCCTTGGCAGCTTCCAGGCAGGGCTGCCTTGCTCCACCGTCTTCACCCCAGCCCATCTGGGGGGGCTCAGCCCCAGGGCCTGCATTCCTGCAGTCTTGATAGAAATCATCCATCACTATTGGCCCAAATGCAGCCTCCCCCCCCCCAACTTCCCTATCGGGATCCAGATAGGATCCTTTGCTGGAGAATTCATTTCTTATTTATCCGGGCAGCCCTCCCCCCTCCCCCACCCCCCAAATGGCTAACAGTGATCCTCTTGTATTGGAACAGAAGCAAGCCCTTCCCCAAATGGGATTCTGTCTTCCCCAAGTTCAGACAGCAGGCCCCACCGCTGTTCTTCCCGTCTCTAGGATGGCCCTCGACCAAGTCTGACAGGCTGACCGTTCGGCCACTCCCGCGGTGGGGCTCTGGTTACACGGACCCCCATCTCTGCTTCCAGACAGCCCCATTAGCCCTGTGTACTCCTTGATCACTTGGCTTCCCCAGCAAGCTGTCTTGGCCACCATCTCCCCAGTGTGGTCTTGCTTTGTTGAGTCCAGCAACGATGTAGGCCAGGAGTCTCCAATCTTGGCCACTTTAAGACTTGTGGACTTCAACTCCCAGAATTCCTCAGCCAGCAAAGCTGGCTGAAGAATTCTGGGAGTTGAAGTCCACAAGTCTTAAAGTGGCCAAGATTGTTGTTGTTGTTAATTGCGAAGTCGTGTCCGACCCATTGCGACCCCATGGACAACGTTTCTCCAGGTCTTCCTGTCCTCTACCATCTTCTGGAGTCCATTTAAGTTCACACCTACTGCTTCAGTGACTCCATCCAACCACCTCATTCTCTGTCATCCCCTTCTTCTATTGCCCTCCATCTTTCCCAGCATTAGGCCCTTCTCCAGGGAGTCCTTCCTTCTCATTAGGTGGCCAAAGTATTTGAGTTTCCACTTCAGGATCTGGCCTTCTAAAGAGCAGTCAGGGTTGATCTCTTCTAGGACTGACCGGTTTGAACGCCTTGCAGTGCAAGGGACTCACAGGAGTCTTCTCCAGCACCATAGTTCAAAGGCCTCAATTCTTTTGGCCAAGATTGGAGACCCCCTAATGTAGACCACTGTCTTAATGTCCTACCTCCCCTCCTCCAGCTCCCCTCCCCACTTGCCAAAGTGGTTGATGACAAGATTAATAGGCAGCCATCTGGGATCTGCAGAAGTGGGGGCCTGCCTGTGGCTGAAGGGTGACCATCCATCCATAATTCTTAATTGGCCTTGAAGGTTCATCTAGGGTTGAAGGCATCTGGTTGTGTCTTCTGGATTGGGACTTGCTATGAGGCACAGGAAGAAGCAAGGTGGCCAACTCCATACCTCTTTGGCTGTTTCAGCCAAAGCAAGCAGATGTTGGGTCTGTCCACATTGGGGGAGAAAGTTAAGGAGGTCCTTTCCATGATGAGAGCACGTCCAACCTCTTCAGAAGCCATGCGCTTCCTCAGGTGGGACATAAGGTCCATAAGGTCTTGATTTTCTCCGTGGAACCAGCACCTTATTCTGTGGCTATTGGGACACCCGTTCAACGTGAAGTTGCTCAGCTCCATTTGATCATCTAATTGTTCAGTGGCGTGAACTAGACCAATTTGGAGACAAGAGTGCGCACCCTTCAGAAGGGACAGCAACAGTTGAGCAGAGGGATGTCAGGAAAAGGAACATGGACTTTGAGAAGGACTCTCAGTTTTTTCTCACTCCTCTGGACTCCTGTGAACAAACATGTCTAGATTTTTATTTATTTTTTAACGTGGATCCAAGCAGAACCAAGGGAAGCTCCCAGTTGGGTTTTCCACACATTGTGGACAAAATAAACTGAAGGGGCAGAGGAGAAAAATAAGTTTTGTGGACTTCAAATCTCAGATGAAGTGTTAGCATCACTTTATAACGCCTTGGTAAGCCCACCCTTGGAATACTGCATCCAATTTTGGTCACCACGATGTGAAAAAGATGTAGAGAGTCTAGAAAGAGTGCAGAGAAGAGCAACAAAGATGATCAGGGGCCTGGAGGTGAAAACCTACGAAGAACGGCTGCAGGAATTGGGGATGTCTAGTCCAATGAAGTGGTGACACAATAGCAGACTTTCAATAGTTGAGGGGCTGTCACAGAGAAGAGAAGGGTCCACCTATTCTTCAAAGCCCCTGAAAGCAGGACAAGAAGCAACGGATGGAAACTCATCAAGGAGAGAAGCAACCTGGAACTAAGGAGAAATTTCCTGACAGTGAGAACAATTAACCAGTGGAACGACTTGCCAGCAGACGTTGTGGGTGCCTCCATCACTGGAGGTCAGTGGTGGCATTCAGCCAGTTCGCACCACTTCGGCAGAACTGGTAGCTAATTTTTTGTTACCCAGGCCCCAAATGGACTTCCGGAAGTGGCATCCACACAGAGAACTGGTTGTTCCACATATTTGAATCCCACCACTTCTGGAGGTGTTTAAGAAGACAAGCATTTGTCTGGGATGGTATAGAGCAGGGGTAGGCAACCTTGGCTCTTTTATGACTGGTGGACTTCAACCCCCAGAATTCCTGAGCCAGCCTGGCTCAGCTTGGAAACCTCTCCCTTTCCCCTCAGCGTGGCTGGCTCAGGAATTCTGGAGTTGAAGTCCACCAGTCATAAAAGAGCCAAGTTGCCTACCTCTGGCCTAGGCCTAGGCCGCTTTATGACTCGTGGACTTCAACTCCCAGAATTCCTGAGCCAGCATGGCTCAGCTTGGAAACCTCTCCCTTTCCCCTCAGCATGGCTGGCTTGGGGATTCTGGGAGTTGAAGTCCATCAGTCATAAAAGAGCCGAGGTTGCCTACCCCTGGCCTAGAGTCTCCTGCTTGAGCAGGAAGACTAGAAGACCAGAAGATCTCCAGTGTAGGAAGACTAGAAGATCTCCAGTGTAGGCTTCACAAGGTGGGAATCCAGCATCTCCATCTCTTGGGAGAGTTCCCTGTCCTGGGGATCTCTGTTCTTCCCCACAGATTCAAAGAGTTTAGAAGGAGGCCTGGAGTTCTGAGGAAAGGAGGGCCTCCTTGGCAGGAGAAAGTGTTTGGCGAGGTTGCGTTGGAGGAAAGCCATAATTAGAGTTTTATGGCTGTTACGTATCGAAAGCCAATATTTTCTCCTTGATGGAAAACTCTTGGCCAGGTATGGGCCACGAAGGAGTTCACCCTTCCGAGCAGTCAAGACGTTTTGCCACACAGGACATTTGTACCTCCAGAAGCCCACCGCTTGGGGTGTCTTGGGAGGGAGTCCAATGGACGGAGAGATATTTCTAGCCATCTCCCAGTAACCACAACTCATAAAAACTGGAAGCAGTTGGATGCTGGACTAAGGTTTCAACCCTTCCTTCAGACTTTAATGGACTCCAGGTTCTGAAGGAAACCTTGTCCAATTGGAAGCAAGCTGTGAAGCAGGAATAGCAGCCAGGAACTCAGAGCAGACTCTAGAAGACGTGGTGGCAAGCCAAACTTTCCTTCGGGTGAGGTCTTCTCCAAGTGTGGACGGACGTTGGCTCCACCGATTGTGCGCCACAGTAGGAGTCCCGGGCACAGTTCCCGGGCAAAATGGCATCTGGATGGTGATGACATACAACCAACTGCAAGACTTCCAAGGGATCGGAAGCAAACTTGAGGTGAAGCCTACTGGAAGGGTTTAGTCTACAAGGGTTGGAGGAAATGAGGGACGTTCTTCTCATGAGCCTGATGCGGGGATGGACAGGCTGTGGAAAGAAAAACCTTCATCGGGGTCCAATCCAAGCTGGGAATAAACAAAATGGAGACGGCTTTAGAAGGAAGGTTGTACTTTATTAAAGAGGAGAGCCAGACAGAAAGATGGCTCTGGAAAAGCTAATCACATGTAGTAGGGAGTGGTGGGGTTTTATACCTTTGTGAGCTTTTGTTTGGAGTTCTTCCTAGATGAGGCTTGTATTTCCTGTGTCATGTACTTTGACTTGAGTCTGAATGTGCCCTTTTGGTATTGGTGGGTTAATCCTATTATGTTTCCTCTCCTTAGAATTTGGGTGGGGATATGTAGATTTTAGGGATCTTTGTCTTCCTAATTCCTTCAGTTTCTAGCTGGAAGGCTCCAACCTTCCTGAAAGAAAGATTGAATTTGCATTTCTAAAAGCTGGCCTCTGCTGAGTTTTCTGCTCGGGGCAGAGGGGCTGGGGCTGGTTTCTGTTTTTTTTTTTTTTAAAGGTCTTCTTCATTATTCCTTTGGGGAAATATATTCTGCCTTTTTAATAACCCCCAAAATATTTCTTTCTCTGTATTCTTCCCACAAAGTCAAAGTTGGTTCCTGCCATCCAGAATATGGAATAAGGGATACAAGCATGAAGGATTGGAAAGGAAGGCAGATCCCACTTGAATAACCTCCTTACTGAAGAGTTCAACCATGGAGCCAGTTTCCAACTGGAATGATAAGATTCTTCCACCAAATGTGAATGGACAGCCATCTGCCAGGAGGGCTTTAATGGACACTGCTGGACCATGATGGGAATTAGAACTGTGTCTTACGTGGCTCTTTTCAAGACTAGGACACCATGCTTTTTTCCTGGACAGGAGTCTGCCAACTTGGCAACTTTAAGACTTGTAGACTTCAGCTCCCACAATAGCTGAAATAGCACAGATGGCTGTGGAATTCTGGGAGTTGAAGTCCACAAGTCTTAAAGGTGCCAGGGTTGGGAAACCTTGCACTTGAGTGATAGATGACCATCCAGCCTCATGAAGAAAATCTACCTAGGTGGGCTCTAGGAATTGAAAACAACAAGGTAGCGTATTGTCAGGCTCCAAAACCCAAATTGACGCTGATGATTATTTCAAGCTGAGTTTTTTTTTTTAATTATTGTTTTTATACCTACAGACAGAATCTTGCCAGACTGAATCCTCTACTATCTGCATCTATCATTTACTCTGGGAACTATTAGGGAGGAGCCGTCTTCACCCTCTTTCTCTCACACCAAACATCCAGACTGAGTTGCCTCTTAAGGAAGAACGGTTGCAAAAATGGGTGGTCTAAGTACGTTTCCTGGGGAATTCTGGGAATCCCCAAGTTGGGAGACTCCTGTTCTAGGAGAAAGACCACAGCTCATTTTTACTCCACAAGTTGTAGGAATACTACTTAAAGAAGGCCCTAGGTTCAAATTCTGGCACCCTCTGCTGGGTCTCAACCTATATGAGGTACTTTCCCAAAGTTCAGAAGGTGTTAAGAAAATCACTTGAAGGAACTTCCTTCCTTCCTTCTTTCCTTCCTCACTCACTCACTCACTCATTTCCTCCTTCCTTCCTTCCTTCCTTCCTTCCTTTCTCTCATTCCCATCTCCTTCCTCTTCCTCCCTCCCTCCCTTCCTTCTCATTCCCATCTTCTTCCTTCCTTCCCATCTCCTTCCTCTCCCTCCCTTCCTTCCTTTCTCACTCACTCACTTCCTTCCTTCCTTCCTCTCATTCCCATCTCCTTCCTCTCCCTCCCTTCCTTCTTTCCTCCCTCCCTCCCTCCCCCTTCCTTCCTCTCCTTCCTTTCTTCCTTTCTCTCATTCCCATCTCCTTCCTCTCCCTCCCTCCCTCCCTCCCTTTCTTCTTTCCTCCCTCCCTCACTTCCTCCTCCTTCCTTCCTTCTTTCCTTCCTGTCATTCCCATCTCCTTCCTTCCTTCCTTCCTTCCTTCCTTCCTTCCTTCCTTCCTTCCTTCCTTCCTTCCTCTATCTCCTTCTCTCTCTCTCTCTCTCTCTGTCACTCTCTGTGTCTCTCTCTCTCCGCTCAACTGTGGGCAAGGTGGGCTAAACAGGAGAGCCTCCGCTGCCCCCTTCCCAAGCTCATTTCCTCCCATCTGTCACCCCCAGAAGAACCTTTGCCTTCACCCCCCTCCTCTGAGGAGGTGTCTGTATCCCTGGTGGGAGCAGAGAGAACCCGTTCTTCGCTTCTCACGTGGAGCTACCCAGAACCCAGGCTCAGACCAAGGAGCAGCTTTGGCCCTCAGAGTCCTGGCCCTTTGGGGCTGAAGAGCCCCCGAGACCCCCTCCGGGCTCCTGGCCCAGGGAAAGGAGGCCTCGGGGATGGGGGGGCGCCTGCCGGCCAGGCTCTGGCCCTCCCGGGTGAGATTCCCACCCATCCCCACTGGGGGCAGCAGAGAGCGCCTCGTCCCAGGGCTCAACGGCCCGTTTTCCCCTTCACTTCTGAATTCCCCCTTTGAGTCTCCGGGGATGCAGATGCTAATATGTTCTGCCCCTGACCTCTCTCTCTCTCCCCCCCCCCGCCTCTCCTCCCCCCTCCCGTCCCTACTGCTGAAGGGAAATTAGCTTACTAAAACATGTTTTCTTTTAGGAATCCGCAGTCTAATCCAGAACAAACAAAACACATTTTCTGAAACCACCAACTGGATGAACTTCTGCCCCAGCCTTGACCGCCCCGTGCGCTCCGCTGCCTCCTCCCCCCCCCCCGCCCAGCCCTCCCCCCCCCAAACATTACCATATGCCTGAGGTTTCCAAGGCATTTCTTTCCCCTGACAAACCCGATCTGCAGCCAGTCGGGTCTGTCTTTGTTTTCCCTCCTCGCCTCCCCGAGCAGCTACCAGCGATTAGGGCTTCTATGCTTCGTGCTCTCCACGCCTGTGTGGAACAAGTGTGCCTGAACGGGCCTGGGGGGGCAGGGGGGGTCCACCTGTGCGGCCAAGGGAGGGTTCCCTGGTCATCTGGAAGGGAGGAGGCCGACAACTGGCCTGCGTTGGCTGTCCTGGAGCAGAAACACAGCTGGAAAGGGCCTTGGAGGTCTTCTAGTCCAGCCCCCTGCAAAAGCAGGACACCCTATACTATTTCAATCAATCAATCAGAATAGAGCTGGAAGGGACCTTGGAGGTCTTCTAGTCCAGCCCCCTGCTCAAGCAGGAGACCCTATACTATTTCAATCAATCAATCAATCAGAATAGAGCTAGAAGGGACCTTGGAGGTCTTCTAGTCCAGCCCCCTGCTCAAGCTGGAGACCCTATACTATTTCAATCAATCAATCAATCAATCAGAATAGAGCTGGAAGGGACCTTGGAGGTCTTCTAGTCCAGCCCCCTGCTCAAGCAGGAGATCCTATACTATTTCAATCAATCAATCAATCAATCAATCAGAATAGAGCTGGAAGGGACCTTGGAGGTCTTCTAGTCCAGCCCCCTGCTCAAGCAGGAGACCCTATACTATTTCAATCAATCAATCAATCAATCAGAATAGAGCTGGAAGGGACCTTGGAGGTCTTCTAGTCCAGCCCCCTGCTCAAGCCATACCACTTCAGACAATGGCTGTCCAATCTCTTCTTAAAAACCCTCCAATGTTGGAACAGCCAGAACTCCTCACCGGCTCAAGCTTGACTCAGTCTTCCGTCCTTCCGAGGTCAGTAAAGTGAGGACCCAGATGGTTGGAGGCCACAGGTTGATTTTGTGCTTAGAGAGGGCTGTAAAGCACCATGACACGGTATATAAGTCCAGATGCTATTGCTATTGCTATTCTGGAGGCAAAGCTGTTCCACTGATTAATTGTCCTCACTATTAGGAAATTCCTCCTTAGTTCCAGGTTGCTTCTCTCCCTGATTAGTTTCCACCCGTTGCTTCTTGTCCTGCCTTCAGGCGCTCTGGAGAATAACTTGACTCCCTCTTCTTTGGGGCAGCCCCTGAGATACTGGCAGACTGTCATCATGTCTGCCATCATGAAGCTGGGTCACAGGAAGGTAGCACGTGAAGTACGTCTCTTCCATCGTGGGCCTCCATTGCAGAGAGAAATTAAAGATGATCCAGAATTTGACCAATGAATAAGTCCATGAAATGAAACCCAGAATGGCTGTACTTCTGGGCTGGCTTCACTCTGTTCCCCTAGGTCAGGGGCAGGCAACCTTGGCTCTTTTATGACTCGTGGACTTCAACTCCAAGAATACCTGAGGCAGCATGGGGGAAGTATGGCCTCTTCATGACTCATGGACTTCAACTCCCAGAATTCCTGAGCCAGCCTGGCTCAGCTTGGAAACCTCTCCCTTTCCCCTCAGCGTGGCTGGCTGAGGAATTCTGGGAGTTGAAGTCCACCAGTCATAAAGCGGCCTAGGCCTAGGCCAGGGGTAGGCAACCGTGGCTCTTTTATGACTCGTGGACTTCAAC
>NW_024100685.1:780000-800000 GCF_016545835.1 Crotalus tigris
AATTTGTTTCGCAGAGAGATGCTTTGCAAAAGATGCTAGGCCGTGCACCGTTTATTTATTTATTTATGAGACTTATATACCGCTTTAAGTGCAAGCACTCTCTAAGCGGTGTACACCAGTAAGCCATGTATATATATATATATATTTACATTGCCCCCAACAATCTGGGTCCTCATTTTACCTACCCCGGAAGGATGGAAGGCTGAGTCAACCTTGAGCCGGTGAGATTTGAACCGCTGACCTGCTGAACACCGTCAGCTAAAGTGGCCTGCAGTACTGCACTCTTAACTGCTGCGCCACCTCGGCTCCAGTTAAGACCCATTTCTAAGAAGAAAAAAAACCCAGGTGGAAAAGTTGTTACAGAGCCAGGTTGGCTTTTATGAAAACAGACGTACACTGGGGTGTTTTATTTTCAGGGGTGAAGAGATTTGGGGGGGGAGGAAGGAGAAGGGGGGGAAGGAGGGCGGGAAGTCAAGTGTTGGAAATCATCTCGGCGCGTGGCGGTGCTCCAGAGTCTCCCGCACCGGCGCAGGGCTGGCCAGCCGTTGCCCGTTGAGCCAAAAAAGCGTTTTTGTTTTTTTTTTAAATCCAAACTATCTTGGTGGCACCAAATTTTGGCTCTGATCAGGCCCAGGATTTAGTTCATGAGACACGGAGGCACCAGGAAATAGTTGGGAAGGAACTTTTTAAAGTTTTTTTTTTCTTCTCCTCCTTCTACTTCTTCTCCTCCTTCGTCTATTAAGCCAAAGGATGGAAACAAATTATGTTCTGAAACCGGGACGTTTTTCAGCGTTATTTCTGGTGCTCGGCGCCTTTCCAAGCGGTTCCTTTTCAAGGTGGAAAAAAAAAAAAGGAGATTCTTTGAGGTTTCTCGGGAACAAAACCAGGGGAAAGAGGCGGGAAGCTTTGGCTGGGAACTGGGGGTCTCCGGGCCAGTGCAGGGGTCAGAAGGACGAGGCAGGATGAAAGGGGATTTTCAAGGGGGAGGGGAGAAAGTGAGATGGGAAGGGGGTCAAAGGATCGGGGTGGAAACATCACTGCCTGGCTAGCATAAATGGCTTTGCTGGGTGACTCCCAAGGCAGGGCTCTGCAACCTTGACCACTTGAAGACTTGTGGACTTCAGCTCCCAGAATTCCTCAGCCAGCATAGCTGGCTGAGGAATTCTGGGAGCTGAAGTCCACAAGTCTTCAAGTGGTCAAGGTTGCAGAGCCCTGCCCTAAGGCCCTTTGCTGACTTGTCACCGTCGGTTCACAGATTGTCTGTCAACTAGAAACAAACTTGTAGGGTCCTTTTTGTGGTCTCTGAACTTGGTGGTTTTCTTGTGGACCTTTGACGACCCAGCTAGGTAACGTCATCAGTCCTCGAAGGGAGGGGGGGTTGTTCTTGGTTTATATACTCGTGGCTTTGCCTTCTCCGGGAGAGTTCTTGATGCTTCCTTGTTGAGGCTGACGCTTACTGAGAGGGTGGTTTCTTGACGGGGGTATGGTTTACTGTATTGATCTAGTATTAATCTTGGTTTGAATCTCTGCTTATTTGGGAGTTGAAACACCAGGAACACTCTCATTGCCACCGACAGCAGGCCATTTGAATATGAAGGCAGACCCCACTTCCCTTCTAGCACTGATGATGTTGCCTAGTTGGATAATGAAATGTCTGCAAGAAAAGTCACCCAGCTCAGAGAGCACCAAGGACACCACAGGTCAGCCCTGAGCTACAGTGAGAACAATTCATCAGTGGAACCACCTGCCTCCAGAAGTTGTGAATGCTCCAAAGCTGGAAGTTTTTATGAAGAGACTGGACAGCCATTGGTCTGAAATGATATAGGCCAGCGATGGCGAACCTTTTAGAGACCGAGTGCCCAAACTGCAACCCCAAACCCACTTATGTATCATCGGGTGCCTGGTGGGCGTGACCCGTTGGGTGGGTGTGGCCCGTTGGATGGGCGTGGCTGCGGTGGTGACGGCAGGCTGGGTGGGACTAAAAAGTTCAATCAATTCCAACTTTGCAAGATCTTTTTCTTTCCCACGAGAAGTTGAAATTGACTGATTGATTGAACCTTTTTCTTTTTTTTGCACACGGCGGCGGAGGCTTAAAGCGAAAAGGTTTTATAAAACCCAGATGAAGGCCCAGGACTGGGGCGACAGCATGTGTGCCCACAGACAGGGCTCTGAGTGCCGCCTCTGGCACCCATTCCATAGGTTCGCCATCACTGGTGTAGAGTTTGCTGTCTGAGCAGGGGGTTGGACTAGAAGACCTCCAAGGTCCCTTCCAGCTCCTATTCTATTCTATTCTGTTCTGTTCCCCATTCCCCATTCTCTGTTCTGTTCTGTTCTGTTCCCCATTCCCCATTCTCTCTTCTCTTCTCTTCTCTTCTCTTCTCTTCTCTTCTCTTCTCTTCTCTTCTCTTCTCTTCTCTTCTCTTCTCCTCTCCTCTCCTCTCCTCTCCTCTCCTATTCTATTCTATTCTATTCTATTCTATTCTATTCTATTCTATTCTACAAAAATTCTCTTTTATGAAAAACAATCTTCCTTGGAAAGTAGCTCCTTTCCTCACCGGCTTCAGGAAGATGCCCAACCGGTCTAGCGCTCCGCAGACATTTAAAAAAGGGCTGTTTAAAATTACGGGCTAAGGGGGTTCAAGGCAAGCCAGCTCACAAAGGGCTCACAAAGGTGTGGCTGGAACGAAGCACGCTTCCTCTCCCCCCCCCCCATTGCGTTTCTGCAGGGGATGGAAAGATTGGTGTCAGTTTGTTTTGGCAAGCCCTGGTGGGTCTCAGTGCCCCCCCCCTCCCCAAAGCAGACTCGACTCTAGCGTCCTGCGCTCCAGGCAGGCCGATTCCCGAGCAAAGGAAAGGCCAGGTAAGAGAAACTTCTGGAAGGGATTCTCTCTCGGAGAGCTGGAAGCAATTGACTTAGCAGGCGGGGGGAGACTTCTGTGGGCTCCCAGATCAGCAGCTCCGGGCGAGGCTCCAGGCTTTGCATAATGGGAAGCAGCAGCCCCTGATAAGCAGAAGCGATGGGGCTAATGATGATAGGAAAGAAGGAAGGGCCGGCTACTGCTCTGGCAGGCTGCATGGACCTCCCCCAGACAGAGGAATCTCCTGACAGTGAGCACAATCAGCCAGGGGAACAGAAGTTGCCTTCAGAGGTCGTGGGTGCTCCATCACTGGAGGTTTTTAAGAAGAGACTGGACAGCCATTTGTCCGAAAAGGTGTAGGGTTTCCTGCCCGAGCAGGGGGTTGGACTAGATGACCTCCAAGGTCCCTTCCAACTTTACTATTATTATTATTATTATTATTATTATTATTAAGAGGCTAGATAGTCACTTGTCTGAGATGGTCTAAAGCAAGGGCAGGCCACCTTGGCTCTTTGATGACTCGTGGACTTCAACTCCCAGAATTCCTGAGCCAGCCTGGCTCAGCTTGGAAACCTCTCCCTTTCCCCTCAGCATGGCTGGCTCAGGAATTCTGGGAGTTGAAGTCCACCAGTCATA
The DNA here is from genome assembly GCF_016545835.1 of Crotalus tigris. NCBI lineage: Eukaryota > Metazoa > Chordata > Lepidosauria > Squamata > Viperidae > Crotalus > Crotalus tigris. The sequence continues at coordinate 783,495 of NW_024100685.1, forward strand.
AAAGAACCAAGGTTACCTACCCCTGGCCTCGGAGGCTCACCACTTAGAACATGAGGACTTAGGACAGGGGTAGGCCACCTCGGCTCTTTTATGACTGGTGGACTTCAACTCCCAGAATTCCTGAGCCAGTCTGGCTCAGCTTGGAAACCTCTCCCTTTCCCCTTAGCATGGCTGGCCCGGGAATTCTGGGAGTTGAAGTCCACGAGTCATAAAGCGGCCTAGGCCTAGGCCAGAGGTAGGCAACCTTGGCTCTTTTATGACTGGTGGACTTCAACTCCCAGAATTCCTGGGCCAGCCATGCTGAGGGGAAAGGGAGGTTTCCAAGCTGAGCCATGCTGGCTCAGGAATTCTGGGAGTTGAAGTCCACAAGTCATGAAGGGGCCAAAGTTTCCCCCTGCTGGCTCAGGAATTCTGGGAGTTGAAGTCTACCAGTCATAAAAGCGCCAAGGTTGCCTGCCCCTGGTCTAAAGTCTCCTGCTTGAGCAGGAGGGCTGGACTAGAAGACCTCCAAGGTCCCTTCCAGCTCTATTCTGATTGATTGACCCCAGCTGAGGCCTCCCAAATGTTGAAGCCCTGGAAAGCATGCAGAGAAGAGCCACAAAGGTGATGAAGGATCTGGAGGCTAAGGTGCATGGCGAATAGTTGAGGGACCTTAGGTATGTCTATCTAAAAGGAGAGGTGATATGATAGCAGTCTCCCAATATCTCAGGGCCTGCCCCAAAGACGAGGGGGTCCACCTACTCTCCAAAGCCCCTGAGGGCAGGAGAAGAAGCAACGGATGGAAACTCATCAAGGAGAGAAGCAACCTGGAACTGAGGAGGAATTTCCTGACAGTGAGAACAATTAACCTGTTGGAACAGCTTCCCACCAGAGGTTGTGGGGGTTCCACCACAGGAAGTTTGCAAGAAGAGACTGGACAGGCATTTGCCAAGGATGAAATAAGATCTCCTGCCTTGAGCAAAGGGTTGGACTAGAACAGTGATGGCGAACCTTTTAGAGACTGAGTGCCCCAAAACCACTCCGCCCCCACCTACCTGCGGGGCCACCCACTGCCTCCACGGCCCGCCACGGCAGATCGCCCAGGTGGCCCTGCAGTGCGCTAGCGGCCACGCCTTCCTGCATGCGATGGGGCGCGAGGGTGGAGACTTGTCCCTGTTGCCTGGCTGCCATGTGCTTGGCTGCACTGCACTGCACGGGCCACACCAGGGGGTGTTTCTCCTCGGGGGAGGGGCTGCTGGTGAGGAGGGGGCGCGGGGGGGAGGCAGGGCTGGGGCAACGTTGCGCGTGCCCAGAGAGAGGGCGTGTGCCATAGGTTCGCCACCACTGGACTAGAGGATCTCCAAGGTCCCTTCCAGCCCTATGATGAATTGTCAGCAAAGGCTACCTGAGGCCAAGACCTGAGTGATATTGGCTTTAATCTCTGCCTGTTTGGGTGTTGAACCACTCCCAACAACACTGACAGCACGCTGTTTGTGTATAAACAGAGAGTAAATCCCCAGTTCCTTCGAGCACTGATGATGTTGCCTAGTTGGGTAAAGAAAGGTCTGTAAGGAAACCACCCAGCTCAGAGACCACCAGGCACCCCATAGTCCTCCTCCTCCTCCTCTTCCTCCTTCTCCTCCTCCTCCTCCTCCTCTTCCTCCCCCTCTAGCACTGATAATGTTATCTAGTTGGGTAATGAAACATCTGCAAGGAAACCACCCAGCTCAGAGAGTACCAGGGACCCCATAGTCCTCCTGCTGCTGCTCCTCCTCCTCCTCCTCCAGCACTGATAATGTTACCTAGTTGGGCAATGAAACATCTGCAAGGAAACCACCCAGCTCAGAGAGTACCAGGGACTCAACAGTCCTCCTGCTGCTCCTTCTGCTCCTCCCCTCTTCCTCCTCCTCCTCCTCCTCCTCCTCCTCTAGCACTGATGTTGTTACCTAGTTGGGTCATGAAACGTCTGCAACGAAACCACCCAGCTCAGAGAGCACCAGGGACCCCCTAGTCCTCCTCCTCTTCCTCCCCCCTCCTCCTCCTGCTCTAGCACTGATGATGTTACCTAGTTGGGTAATGAAAGGTCTGCAAGGAAACCATCAAGCTGAGAGAGCACCAAGGACCCCACAGTTCAACCCTGAGCTGCAGACATTCTCTTCTGTCAGTTCTCTTCTCACACCATTTTCTCCTGCAAATGCCTGTGACTTCAGTGGGATGAGAAGGGGTCCGGGGCTCTCCTTTCACCAACCGATGCCCTGGAAGGGTTCGCGGAGGAGCAGGGCAGATGACCTCACTTGTTTTCCTGGGAGCCCCACCGCTTCGGCAGATGGGCTGGCCTCAGATCTCCTTCCTGGCCCACGACTAGACTTATTTTCTTTCGCCAAGACTTTCCTGGCTCCGAGGGCTTCCTTATTTCCTGCCCTTTAATCGAGGTTGCTTGATTGAATGCACTTGGTAACCTCTTCCTCCAGTTCCTGGGCATAAATTATCTGCTGATGAGAATTTGTGGCAGAAGGACTCCGGAGTGGGCCAAAGGGGATGGGCCCAGCTAGGCAGATCTGGGGTTTCCAGGGGGGCAGCCAAGACCGGAGGGGTGTCAGACCCACATTCAGTCAGAACACTGTCCAGTTGCCGTTTCTTCTATTGCATGTTGATTAAACATTTAAGCATTTGTATTACACGTTGATGAAGGCCTTTTCAAAAATTATCCCCAATCTTAGCAGCTGTTCGGGTATTGGTGCTTTTGAACTTTGCTGTTGGAGAAGATCAATCAATCAATCAATCAATCAATCAATCAATCAGAATAGAGCTGGAAGAGACCTTGAGGGTCTTTTAGCCCTGTTGAAGCAGGAGACTCTCTACCATTCAAACAAGTGACTGTCCAGTCTCTTCTTAAAAACCTCCAGTTGAAGCCCCCACAACGTCTGGTGGCAAGCAGTTCCACTGGTTAATTGTTCTCACTGTCAGGAAGTTTCTTCTTGGTTCTAGATTGTTTCTCTCCTTGATTAGTTTCCATCCGTTGTTTCTCCTCTTGCCTTCTGGTGCTTTGGAAAATAAGTGGACCTCCTCCTCAGATACTGGAATACTGCTATCGTGTCCCCCCCCCCAGTCCTTCTTTTCTCTAGACTAGCCATACTCACTTCCTAAAACCGTTCTTTGTATATTTTGTCTCCTTTAAATCATCTTAGTTGCTCTTCTCTGCACTTTTTCCGAAGTCTCAACATCTTTTTTGTAATGGGGTGACCAAAACTGGATGCAGGATTCCAGGTGTGGGAACATTGTGGACAGCCCCCCCCCCAAAAAAAAACAAAGAAATGGATCATTAAACAAATCAATTTGTGTCACTGGAGACACAAATAAAATGTAAAAAAGATGTTGAGACTCTAGAAAGAGTGCAGAGAAGAGCAACAAAGAGGCTTAGGGGACTGGAGGCTAAACATATAAGGAACGGTTGCTGGAATTGGGTATGTCTAGTTTAACGAAGAGAAGGACAAGGGGGGACATGATAGCGGTATTCCAATATCTCAGGGGCTGCCCTAAAGAAGAGGGAATCAAGCTATTTTCCAAGGCGCCTGAAGGCAGGACAAGAAGCAACGGGTGGAAACTCATCAAGGAGAGAAGCAACCTAGAACTAAGGAGAAACTTCCTGACAGTGAGAACAATTAACCAGTGGAACAACCTGCCTCCAGAAGCGGTGAATGCTCCAACACTGGAAGTTTTTAAGAAGAGACTGGACAGCCATTTGTCCGGAACGGTGTAGGGTTTCCTGCCTGAGCAGGGGGTTGGACTAGATGACCTCCAAGGTCCCTTCCAACTTTACTATTATTATTATTATTATTAACCAGGCTCAGATTACCCTATTTTGGACCCCGTATGAGGAGACCCAGCTTTCTCAAGAAGGATCTCATGCTAGGAGGTGAGAGGCAGGATCAGACCTTCCTGGGTGGAAGGCATGATAAACTGGTATTTGGGGTGGACGGAGGCATTGATAAATATATATATACCTGACATTAAAATTGTGGCATAGCCTATTTTTTATAATATGCATTGGACTCTTTTAATGAATGGCTGTCTACAGTTCTCCTGTATGAATTTGACTGCAATGCATAAATTTGTCTGGATTGCTCTGGTCAGCCCGAAATAGTTGAAATGAAGCCATCACAAAGTTCATAAAAGTGGAAAATCTCCAGTTTTGATACCTGAGCTTCAATCCGGCTTCAAAAAAGAGGAAATATTTTTACTTCTGAGGTTCGCAACGCAGCTAAAGCTGGCCAGCCTATCTCTGCTCTTCAAGAAGAGATATTCCACCTCCTCGTTATTTATTTTAATTTCCTTAAGCTTTATTTTTAGCTTAGAGGATGTTTTATTTTATTTTATATTTCATCAACATTTAAAGGGATTTATTGCATCCTGGGCAAACAAAGAATTTCTACTTTAAACGCTTTGGAAGTCTTTAGTTCTGATATTTGATAGCCTCAGTGCCTCATTAATTAATTTTCTAACTAGTATACTTTCTTTTTTTATTTTATTCACTGGACGGTCTTATTTCTCCATCATATTCCCTCAAAACTCCCTTGCTGCAGCCCAGAATTGAAAAGAGAAGTCTAGAAAGTGCATAAAAAGACATTTACAGCAACAAAGTAAAAGAGTAATTATACAATTAGAACAAGCTAAAAGGCTACATTGAAGCTTGACTCTTGATATTTTTCATAAAAACAGACACAATGTGAATCAACCGTCAGAGCTCTAAGGGAAAGTAACAATGCAGAATAATTTTCTATCCATGTTCCTGAAAAGTGAGGCTCTGAAAATAAGTTCTCTCTGCTGTAATTAATCTCTGGATGAGTTCATTATGAAGCATTTGGAAGAATAATAGAATAACAAAGATGGAAGGGACCTTGGAGGTCTTCTAGTCCAACCCCCTGCTCAGGCAGGAGACCCTATACCATTTCAGACAGATGGCTGTCCAGTCTCTTCTTAAACCCTCCAGTGATGGAGCATCCACAACTTCTGGTGGCAAGCAGTTCCACTGGTTAATAGTTCTAACTGTTAGGAAGTTTCTCCATAGTTCCAGATTGCTCCTCTCCTTGATCATTTCCATCTGTTGCTTCTTGTCCTGCCTTCAGATGCTTTAGAGAAGAGGTTAGCAGAATAACAAAAGACTGGGAAGGGACCTTGGAGGCCTTCTAGTCCAACCCCCGCTGAAGCAGGAGACCTTGTAGCATTTCATACAAATGCTTGTCCAATGTCTTCTTGAAAACCTCCAGGGTTGAAGCACCTACAACCTCTGGAGGCTGACGTTGGTTAATTGTTCTCACTGCCAGGAAATTCCTCCTTAGCTCCCAGGTTGCTTCTCTTCTTGGTTAACTTCCATCTGTTGCTTCTTGTCCTGCCCTCTGGTGCTTTGGAGAATAGGTGGACTCCCTTCTTCTCTGTGGCAGCCCCTCAGATATTGGAAGACTGCTATCATGTCATTGTATAGAAGGAACCTAATGCTGGAAACATCCTGGCAGTGATTTGTTTTCATGAACTCTTGATTAAAATTTATGTTCCAGATTTTTACTGATCTGATCCTTCCTGTTTGTTTAGAAAGTCAGGTCTGTGGGGTCCTCGGTGCTCTCTGAGTTTGGTGGTTTCATTACCCAACTAGGTAACATCTTCAGTGCTAGAAGGTAGGAGGGGGAGGGTTGATCTCTGTTTATATAACTAGTGGCTTGCCTTGCCCATTTTGATGGGAGTGGTCTTTCTACCTCCTTGATTTAGGAACTACCTTAACTCTAACTCTAACCTTGACTAGGACATCCTGGCCAGCAATCAATCACCAATGTGGGGTCCCTGGTGCTCTCTGACCTTGATGGTTTTCTTATAGATGTTTTATCACCCAACTAGGGAACATCTTCAGTGCTAGAAGGGAGGAGGGTTTGCGGAGAGGAGGAGGAGGAGGAGGAGGAGGAGGAGGAAGGGGAGGAGGAGGAAGGGGAGGAGGAGGAGGAGGAGGAGGAGGAGGAGGAAAGGACTGTGTGGGTGCTCTCTCAGTTTGATGGTTTTCTTGCAGACATTTCATGACCCAACTAGGGAACATCTTCAGTGCTAGAAGTGAGGAGGAGGAGGAGGAGGAGGAGGAAGAGGAGGAGGAGGAGGAGGAGGAGGACTGTGGGGTCCTTGGTGCTCTCTGAGCTGGGTGGTTTTCTTGCAGACGTTTCATGACCCAACGTGGTGGCATCATCAATGAATTGTCAAGTCTTCCGAGAGCTTCCAAGCGGAGGACACTCAGGCATGGATCTGAGAACACAACACGCAACCAGTGGAACCGACCGAACATGAGGCTTGATTAAGAATTCGAAGCTTTCTGGATTTTCAACAGTATTTCATAATCATAATTTTAAAAGGTATATTAGGGGAAAAAATCTGCATAATGTTGTTCTGTTGTCCTTGTTTTCACCCTCGTTTGGTTCCTTAGCTGTCATTATGTTTTATATTAGGTTTTGCTTTCGTCAATGTTGTCTGCACCAAAGTTCCCGGGTTTTAATGGAGAAAGGAAAAACAAAAGCCAGCCGCCTTCTGAAAAAGCACATTCGGATTCGCCCTGGCCTGGAAGATGGAGAATCTCCAGAGACATTGAACGTGCAAAGCTTTTTGGAAAAAACACTGCACTTACAGGTTGGTTTGATACACCAAATCGGCAGTCGTATCACAAAAATAAGACACTTAAGGGACACTGAAAGGCCAGATTTACCTGTCTCTGTGCCTGGATAGTTACATTGGAAAAGGCCGCATCAATTGTGCCTGACATCAGCTTCACCGCCCTCCACCCATTTCGGCAGATTCCAGCTGCTTTTAAGTGGCGCAGAATTGATTTGGTAGCCCTGAAATTCTGGCCTTTTTCTGGCTTCACTCAGCGTCACTTTGGATCACTTTCTCTCCCCCACCCCCGCTTTTGATTCATCTCCTCCCCCTCCTCCTTCTTTCTTTCTTTCTTTCTTTCTTTCTTTCTTTCTTTCTTTCTTTCTTTCTTTCTTCCTTCCTTCCTTCCTTCCTTCCGTTCTTTCTTTGTTTCTTCCGTTCTTTCTTTCTTTGTTTGTTTCTTCCTTCCTTCCTTTCTTTGTTTGTTTCTTCCTTCCTTCCTTCCTTTCTTTTTTCCTTCCTTCCTTCCTTTCCATCTGTCTTTCTGCCTTTCTGCTTTTCTGTATATTTCCTTCTTTCCTTCTGTCTGTCTGCCTTTCTACCTTTCTGCCTTTCTGTGTCTTTCTTTCTTTCTTTTCTTCTTTCTTTCTCTTTCTTTCCTTCTCTTTCTTTCTTTCTTTCTTTCTTTCTTCCTTCCTTGCTTCCTTTCTTTCTTTCTTTCTTCCTTCCTTTCTTTCTTTCTTTGTTTCTTTCTTTCTTTGTTTGTTTGTTTGTTTCTTTCTCCCTTTCTTTCTTTCTTTCTTTGTTTCTTCCTTCTTTTCTTTCTTTTTCTTTCTTCTTTCATTCCTTTCTTCCTTTCCATCTGTCTTTCTGCCTTTCCGCTTTTCTGTATCTTTATTTCCTTCTTTCCTTCTGTCTGTCTGCCTTTCTACCTTTCTGCCTTTCTGTGTCTTTCTTTCTTTCTTTTCTTCTTTCTTTCTTTCTTTCTCTATCTTTCTTTCCCTTTCTTTCTTTCTTTCTTTCTTTCTTCCTTCCTTCCTTCCTTCCTTTCTTCCTTCCTTCCTGGCTTTCTTTCTTTCTTTCTTTCTCCCTTTCTTTCTTTGTTTCTTCCTTTCTTTCTTTTTCTTTCTTCTTTCCTTCCTTCCTTCCTTCCTTTCCATCTGTCTTTCTGCCTTTCCGCTTTTCTGTATCTTTATTTCCTTCTTTCCTTCTGTCTGTCTGCCTTTCTACCTTTCTGCCTTTCTGTGTCTTTCTTTCTTTCTTTCTTTCTTTCTTTCTTTCTTTCTTTCTTTCTTTCTTTCTTTCTTTCTTTCTCTCCCTCATTCTGTCCTTTCCTGTTCCCTTTCAGGCTTCCATTTGGACAGATGGGGGGGGGGGGAGAATCAGAATTTGGAAGGGAGTATTCAATGCCATGTGTGTTTCATTAGGAAACCAGTTCAGAAACACAATAAGAAAAGGAAGGCAAGAATCCAGTTGATGAAATCGGGATGCAAAGTTCATCTTCCTTCTTGCACCCATAAATCCATGCAGGATGGGCCCTTAGCCTTCCGTTGTCTTGGCACCTGATGGAGTTATTCCACCACGAACCCTCGTGGCCTGGTCCCGGCCCCGGTTCCTCTCCATCAACATCCCAAATCGACCTTTCCGTGGAAGACCTGGGACCTCCCATAGCCACAGCCCACTGTCCACGTAGGCCACTCAAAGGCAAGTAGGGAAGTCCTTGTTTACACTTCTGGGACAAGGGGGGGGGGAGAGTTACTGGGGAGAACCTGAAGAAAGAGATGTGTCAGGAGAGGGAGCCAGTTCCCACACAAGGCCTTCTTGTTTGTCCATGATTAAAAACACACAAGCTGGATGCAGTAGCTCCACGCTTCCACGAGCCTCCTCTGACGGGGGTTCTGGTGGGAAAGAATGGTTTGGCACAGGTCTGGCAAAAATTCCAAGGAGGTCCAGGAAATGAAGTTCCACCAAAAAAATGTTCTGGAGCTCCCTCGCCAGCCAGAGGGAGGGGCTGGAGACGAAGCCTGGCCAGGAAGGACTTTTCTCATAGGACAGAAGCCTGGAGAGAAGGAGCAGAGCTGCTTGCTAAAACAGAGCTAGATCGAAGGCAAGCTGGTTGGGTAATGGGGTGGTTAAGGCACCGAGGGAGTGCTGCTGATGGGCAAGTCAGGCCCAGAAGACTTCCAGGTTCTGCTTTCAAAGTTCCATTTGGAACGTTCCTCCAGAAGGAACATCTTGCTGGAACATTTGAAGAAAGCTCTGGGACCGTCTCTGGGTGTAGGACCTCCTGGGTTGCTGAGAAGAACATCCCAATGGTGTTGTAGAAACAGTTTGATCAACCTTGAGACGAAGGTGATAGCTCCTGCAGACCCTACATAACAGAGCAACGTGAGGCCAATTCCTTCGGTCCTCTAGCAAACATTAGTATCCAGGAGAGTCAGTATTTCCACCCGTTGTTTTGCCCAGTGACCTCCGCTTAATGGCAACCATATGTTCCTCCCCTTCCTGCACCCTCATTGCCTCAGCGTTGGCCAAGCAGTCAAGTCTTCCTGAATTTCTCCCTTGCAGTCCATCCGTCTTCTGCTACCTTGGCATGGAGTCTGGGTCCCAACATAAATAAGTCTGGGAAGAAATTGTCACTTGTGGCCTGTTGACCCTCACAAGAATCTCAAGAAGGCTGGTGGATTCAGATTGTCCTTTGCAACGTTCAGCTGATTTTATTGCTCAGTTTATGTGCCAGATTTTCTTTCCCAATAAATTATTTCTAACCCTTTGCTTTATTATCTTGCCACTCCTTTATTCCCTTCCCTTCCTTCCTTCCTTCCTTCCTTCCTTCCTTCCTTCCTTCCCTCTCTTCCTTCTTTCCTTCCTTCCTTCCCTCTCTTCCTTCTTTCTTTCCCTCCCTCCCCTTTCTTCCTTCCATCCTTCCATCCTTCTCTTTTTTTCTTTCCCTCCCTCTTCCTTCCTTCCTTCCATCCTTCCATCCTTCCTTCCTTCCTTCCTTCCTTCCTTCCTTCTTCTCTCCCTCCCCCCCTCCCCCCCTCCCCCCTCCCTCTTTCAGCTGAGCTCAGATGGACCAAGATGCCAGTCTGGGAGCATTTTGACTGACCTCTGTTAGTTTGACTAGAGTGACCTGGGATCCCCCAAATGACCAGCTTTCCTGGTTAATCCCACATGCAAAGCAGTGAACAGCCCAGCCAGAAACTGGATGGGAAATCAAAGGAATGAATGAGTCACTTTGCAGTCATTGGAATGATTGACAGTCCACGATGAGAAATGGGCCACGTGTTTAATGCAGGCAGCCGGGCTGTGCAGCCATTGAGGCAAAGGGTGGGGGTGTTTGGGGCCTGCAGCACACGGCCCATGGAGGACAGAGGCTGACCGGCCTGGAAGTGAATATCTGGGGCAGGAGCTCCAGTGGGGTGTCTGTGCACTTTTGACCACGGAAATAATCAGTGGAGGGATTCAGATAGGTGAACAATCGGTTCTCTGTGTGGATGCTGCTTCTGGAAGTCCGTTCTGGGCCTGGGCAATAACAAATTAGCTACCGGTTCTGCCGAAGTGGTGCGAACCGGCTGAATCCCAGCACTGGAAATAATGTCAAAGGAACAGTGATGGATCATATTTATTGCGTTGAGTTATCTATCCCACATGGATTGTCCGGCAGCAAGATGTCCCATGGGGAGTTGGCCACAGCAAGATAGCCACACTGGGTTGGCCGTGGCAAGATGACCATGGCGCGGTGGCCACAGTAAGCTAGGCTGTCCCATTCTGATTCTCTGAGCTTGGTGGTTTTCTTGCAGACGTTTCATGCTAGCACCGAGGATGTTACCTAGTTTGGTAATGAAGGACAATTGTTCTGTCCAATGGCTGTCCAGTCTCTTCTTGAAAACCTCCAGGGATGGGGCACCCACAACTTCTGGAGGCAAGTCGTTCCACTGGCTAATTAATTAAATTTCTCCTTAGTTCCAGGTTGCTTCTCTCCTTGACTAGTCTCCATCCTTTGCTTCTTGTTCTGCCTTCAGCTGCTTTGGAGAATAGGTGGACCCCCTCTTCTCCTTTGTGGCAGTCCCTCAGATATTGGAAGACAGGGGAATTCTGGGAGTTGTTGTCCCCAGATCACCCCAGTGGCCGAGACTGGAGACTTCTGGTCCAAGGTCCCTCTGGGGCAGGGGCAGGCAACCTTGGCTCTTTTATGACTTGTGGACTTCAACTCCCAGAATTCCTAAGTCAGCCATGCTGACTTAGGAATTCTGGGAGTTGAAGTCCACAAGTCATAAAAGAGCCAAGGTTGCCTACCCCTGCTCTGGGTCAACTTTGGCATCTCCTTTCTTTTGCGAATTGAATATTAAGACAGCTGGATGAAGAAGTCTCTAACTTGAACCAGTCAACTTGTGGCTTACCAAATACTGATCCAATTTTTATTTTAAACAAATACATTTTGTGGGAATCTTTCCAGTTGGAAAACTTGGAAAGCTCTATCAGTTGGAGTTACAGAGGCACTATCCTCCAAAACAGACTGGTTTAGTCAGAAATGCATTGGGTCATAGAAAAAGATTATTATTTTGTTTCAACAGCATATGGAGTTTCCCTCTTTTTTTAATTCCTTTTTTTTTTATTCCTTCTCCTTTCCATTTGAGTTTGCCATCTGTTTTGAGGCCACGTCATTCTCTGTTGTTGCTGATATAAATCCATTCCATCTTGTTTCTGCACCACATTCATCAAATCTTCCTATAAAATTACACTTAAATAAGTATTGAAAAATGTATTTTCTTACCAAAAAAAAAAAAAAAGGAACAGTTTGGGGACATATGTTCTTGAAAAGCTCATTTTAAGTGCAGCTTAGTATATATTTTGTAAAGCTGAAAGCAGAATAATGGAGGAGAGCAAACTCTAACAAATAGCCGACTTTTGATCCTGAAATTTACGGTTTGGTTTGCATCAAAATCAATAGAAATCAAACTTTTCAAGCATCTCAAACACAGCCTTCCCATCGCGCATTCGTTTCCGCTTTCTTCCAACGTCTGAATCAGAGGATTTGGCGTCACTGGTTTCTCCCCCCCACCCCCAACTAATTGCAAGAAACTAACTGATGCAAGTGAATGTGTTCCTAGGGTACAATCACACGTGGCAATCACACACACAGTGACACACGCAGCGATCACACACACAGTGACACATGCAGCAATCACACACAGGGTGATTAATACTTATATGTTACTCATATGTAATGGTGTAGGTCTATACATATGTTGTATATAGTATGTTTAAATGTGTGTTATGCATATGCACACTTTGAGAGCAAGCAACTAAATTTCATTTTTAATGTGTGCCATTGTGCCCACAGTAAAAAATGACAATAAAGGTTATCTATCTATCTACCTACCTACCTACCTACCTATCTATCTATCATTATCTATCATTATCTATCTATCTATCTATCTATCTATCTATCTATCTATCTATCTACCCATCTATCTATCTTTATCTTCTATCTATCTATTTTCCATCTATCACCTATCTATCTGTTTGTCTGTCTGTCTACCTACCTACCTACCTACCTACCTACCTACCTACCTAGCTATCTAGCTATCTTCTCTCTCTCTCTCTCTCTCTCTCTCTCGTCTGTCTGTCTATCTATCTATCTATCATCTATCTATTTATCTATCCATGCTTGCTCAGGAATTCTGGGAGTTGAAGTCCACAAGTCATAAAAGAGCCAAGGTTTCCCACCCCTGCTAGATTGTTCATTATTTTGCTCTTTTGTGAAAGAAATCTCCCACGGGGGGGAAAAAAAACCCAACATACTAGGACTGGCAGTTTAGGAACATTTCAAAAATAGAGACAAGCCGCAGCTTTAGCAGCAAAAATTGGGGGTTCAGTCTAAACAACTTCCAGTTCTATAAACTACATTTTTAGTCATTGCTGGAAATGGTCACAGAAGTCTGTAATCATTCTTCTTTCTTCTTGACCCCAGTCCCACTTTAATTGTACGCCCTGCTCTGGGCACCAGCCTCCACGCGGGACTCAGACATGCTGAGATGGGCTTGTGGAAGGGCAGTGGAGACGACTGGGGCTCTAGAAGAGAGGTTGAGGTCAATGGGCATGCTTAGCCTTGAAGAAAACTCAGCTGAGAGAAATAGGGCAGAGTCCTTCAACATTTAGAACCCAATCTCAAAATATCAGAATAACAGAGTCCAAGCTCCTGCTCAAGCAGGAGACCTTATTCCAGTGTTTCCCAAACTTGACAATTTTAAGGCATGTGGACTTCAACTCCCAGAATTCCACAGCCAGCGTTGCTGGCTGTGGAATTCTGGGAGTTGAAGTCCTCATGCCTTAAAATTGTCAAGTTTGGGAAACACTGCCTTATTCCATCCCGGACAATGGATGTCCAATCTCTTCTTGAAGACCTCCAGTGATGGAGCATCCACAACTTCTGAAGGCAACCCATTCTTCTGATTAATTGTTCTCACTGTCGGGAAGTTTCTCCTCAGTTCTAGTTTGCTTCTCTCCTTGATTAGTTTCCATCCATTGCTTCTTGTCCTGCCTTCTTCAGGCGCTTTGGAGAATAGGTTGACCCTCCTTCCTCTTCTCTGTGACAGCCCCTCATGTATTGGAAAATGGTTTTCATGCCATTTTTTTAATAAAGATTTTATTAGTTTTCTCTTACATACATATATTAATTTTTCAACCATTAGTTTTCAAGAATGATTTTCATGCCATTCTTACTGTCCTCCTGGATTTATCTTCTCAACCTTGGCAACTTGAAGATTCCCAGAAATGCAGTCAAGTCACATTTTGCAGCCAGTTCACAAACTGCACTGCAACTGAACGCACAAATGCACACAGAGAGATCCTTTTAAGAACTGGACTGCATGGTGGCTGGTGCCCATCAGTTGGGCAGCTCTTCAGGTTCCACCATTCAAAAAGAGTTTTCTCAATTGTCTACTTTCCCCATGCCATGCACGATTATTTATTCTCTAACACTCATAGGGCTTCCCGGCCTCAACCATAAGGCTCCAGAGAGTCTACAAAAAGGATCTGGAGATCCATCAGGTCTTTTCCACTCTTTGTCGGAGATGTGTCTAAATCTCTGATAAAAGGCCATCATCTAGGCTCTAAATAGGAGCCACCTGATTGGGTTTCCGATCTGTGAAGTGAATGCTCCAAGTCTGGAAATTTTTCAGAAGAGACTGTCTGAAATGGTGTAGGGTTTGGACAGGGGTTGGACAGAAGAAATAAGGGAGACATGATAGCAGAGTTCCAGATTCTGAGGGGCTGGCGCAAAGAGGAGGGGGCCAGGTTGTTCACCAGAACACCAGAGGGAAGGATGAAAAACAACGGATGGAAGCTGATCAAAGAGAGAAGCAATCTGGAATTAAGAAGAAGCTTCTGACAGTGAGGACAGTCAACCAGTGGAACAGCTTGCCACCAGAAATCATGGGCGCTCCATCACTGGAGATTTTCAAGAAGAGACTAGACAATCACTTGTCTGAGATGGCATAGGTTCTCCTGCTTGAGTAAGGGGCTGGACAAGAAGACCTCCAAGGTCCCTTCCAGCTCCATTCTATTCTAAATTCCAAATCATTACTATTAGTATTATTAGTATTATCTGCTTCCCAGACTGAGAGAAGATCGGATGCATGACCAGCTAAGAGCTGGGCTTCACCCCACGCAAGACATCTTGGCCATGTGGAGCCCTTCAGCTGCCCCAAAAGCTTCAAAGAATATCTGGAAGGTAGCTTCAAGGCAACTTCTGAATGCCGACCAAACACAGATGTTTCAGACAAAGCGCCACCTCCTACTTCTCCTCCCTCTCTTGACCTTGCTTTGCCTCCTAAGCAACTGAGCTCCTGTAGCCGGTGTTGCTCATGGGTGTTTTTTCCTTTGTTTAGATTATAGCCGTTCCTGTTGATTTTATTCCTGGATTGCATGCGCTCCAAGCAGCGCCTGTCATTTCCTGAATTGCAGCCCGCCGGGTGAACTCATGCAAGGGAGCTGCACCAGATACCTGCTCTTTTCCAACAGCTGCAGGATGTGAAGGCTGCTTGCGCGACGTGTCCTTTGTGAAACACGGGGGTCCGAGTCAGTCATATCCTTGGTCTGGTGCCGATATCCTTCAGCCACTTAGGAAATTCCTCAGCGGCTTTCTGGATGTGCTACCCTTGGCCCTCCTCCGATGCATCCAGGATATTTCCTTTGCTGGGTCAAACCAAAGGTCCATCTGGTTGCCCTGGTCGATGAAAGGGTTATGTGAACCTCAGCAATGTAGGATGGCCTAGAACTGGAGTCACACAAACATGAAATGGAGCTAGATGTGGTTAGTTGTGGTTTACTATTTTATGTGTTGGATGATTGTGTGTCGTCCAAGCGAGTGTTGACTCTCAATAACCATCTCGATGGATTTTCTGCATGACAGTCTGACCTCAGCCTGGTCCTCCTGGTCTCCCAAGGGTTCCTCCACCACCGCTGTAACCCAAACGATCCATCTTGCTACGAGTTGTCCTCGTCTTCTCTTTCCTTCTACCTTTTTCAGCATTATAGACTTCTTAAGAAAGCGGGACGCTTGCCCTGATTGATTGATGCTGTTCCATCACGATGGGGTTGACTCTCGTGACCACAGGAGGAGTCCTTGCTGCCAACTGTCCTCTTCCTCTCTTTCCTTCCACCTTTCCTGGGATTCCAGCCTTCTCCAGAGAGCTGGGTCTTTGCACAACGTATAATTTAAGCCTGGACATTTGTTCCTCCAGACACAACTCTGGCTTGACTTGTTCATCGAGCCATTTGTTTGTTTTCATGCTTACATTCTTCCTTTCCCCAGGAGTTAAGTTGGGGGTAGGCTGTTCCTCCGTCTATGCCAGAGAAAACCCTGGGAGGTACGTTGGGTTGAAAAGAGAAGGGCTGACCCAGAGTCACAGCCGGAGCTCTGTGGTCAAGTCAGGACACAACCAAAGTCTCCTTGGTCCCAGGCCAAGAGACTCACCACGGCACTGTGTTCACTGCAGGGCTTAAAATGGAAGCCTTTTTATTATTATTATTATTAAAAGTTTTACAAATTTAATACAATATAACCCAAACCCCTCCCACCCCTTCCCCCCTCCCCCACTTCCCAGAGCTGATTGCAGGGTAACAAATAAACAATCATAATCTAACAAACATTTCCCGACTAGACTATCAATCAATCTATAACATACTTTAACTCCTTTTCAAAACAAATGTTAACTAATTAAAAACAAAAACAAAAAATATATAATTAAACCATAACACTAAAAATAATACAAATTCAGCCATATTAAACTATTAATAATAATCTAAAATCTACTCATAAGCAAGATAATACTTTTCAGTCTCATATTTCTTTTGAATATAATCAATTCATCTTCTCCAGACCGAAATATATTTTTCTTGTGAATGGTCCTTCAAATAGGTGGAGATTTTCGCCATTTCTGCTAAGTTAAACACCTTAAATATCCATTCTTCCATAGTAGGCAAAGAATTTTTCTAAAATGGAAGGCATTTTTTCACAACTTTGCTCCCCGTTAAGCAAATGTTCAGGTCGAAAAGGAATAACAGAATGAGTTGGAAGGAGCCTTGAAGGACTTCTAGTCCACACCATTAACCTAGTCCAGGGGAAGACAACCTTGGCTCTTTTATGACTCATGGACTTCAATTCCCAGAATTCCTGAACCAGCCATGCTGAGGAGAAAGGGAGAGGTTTCCAAGCTGAGCCAGGCTGGCTCAGGAATTCTGGGAGTTGAAGTCCACCAGTCATGAAGAGGCCTAGGCCCTAGGCCAGAGATAGGCAACCTTGGCTCTTTTATGACTGGTGGACTTCAACTCCCAAAATTCCTGAGCCAGCCATGCTGAGGGGAAAGGGAGAGTTTCCAAGCTGAGCCATGCTGG